>NC_091347.1:5031321-5141321 GCF_038502225.1 Cherax quadricarinatus | reverse complement strand
CTAGGGAATGGAAGGCAGTGAGATTAGATAAAAAAAGAGAGTAGCTCTAATTCCTGGATCAAAAGCTCTTCACCTAGTCATTGTGGTAGTCTACAAACCTCCGGATGCAACATCCCAGCAATTCCAGGAACAGCTGTTAAAAATTGACCACTGTCTGGAAAATCTTCCAGCTCCTGCACCCAACATCTTGCTCCTGGGGGATTTCAACTTAAGGCACCTAAAATGGAGGAATATAGCAAATAATATTGTTGCAGTAATAACACCAGGAGGCAGCTCTGATGAAAACTCACACTCACACGAGTTTTTAAATCTCTGCACAAAATTCAATTTAAACCAGCAAATAATAGAGCCTACTAGACTGGAGAATACACTAGACCTCCTCTTCACTAACAATGATGATCTGATAAGAAATGTCACCATATCAAAAACAATATACTCAGATCACAACATAATTGAGGTTCAGACATGTATGCGCGGAGCCCCAGACCGACATAATGAGATTAGTCACGAGGGAGCATTCACCAAATTCAACTTCAATAACAAAAACATAAAGTGGGACCAAGTAAACCAAGTCCTAACCGATATAAGCTGGGAAGATATACTAAGCAACACAGACCCCAACTTATGCCTAGAACAGATTAACTTGGTGGCACTCGATGTATGCACAAGGCTTATTCCTCTAAGAAAAAGGAGGAGTAGATGTAAAATAGAAAGACAGGCGCTCCCTTTACAGGCGACGGAAAAGAATAACAGAGCGGCTAAAAGAGGTCAATATATCTGAAATGCATAGGGAGACACTGCTCAGAGAAATAGCAAACATCGAACTTAAGCTAAAAGAATCTTATAGGAGTCAGGAATCGTGGGAAGAACTAAAAGCCATAAATGAAATCGAAAGAAACCCAAAGTATTTCTTCTAGTATGCCAAATCAAAGTCGAGAACAACGTCCAGTATTGGGCCCCTACTTAAGCAAGATGGGTCCTACACAGATGACAGTAAGGAAATGAGTGAGCTACTCAAGTCCCAGTATGACTCAGTTTTTAGCAAGCCGCTAACCAGACTGAGAGTCGAAGATCAAAATGAATTTTTTATGAGAGAGCCACAGAATTTGGTTAACACAAGCCTATCTGATGTTATCCTGACGCCAAATGACTTCGAACAGGCGATAAATGACATGCCCATGCACTCTGCCCCAGGGCCACCCATCTAGAAACCCATCAGTTATACAACCCAGGGCAACATGGGTTTAGAACAGGTCGCTCCTGTCTGTCTCAACTATTGGATCACTACGACAAGGTCCTAGATGCACTAGAAGACAAAAAGAATGCAGATGTAATATATACAGACTTTGCAAAAGCCTTCGACAAGTGTGACCATGACGTAATAGCGCACAAAATGCGTGCTAAAGGAATAACAGGAAAAGTCGGTGGATGGATCTATAATTTCATCACTAACAGAACACAGAGAGTAGTAGTCAACAGAGTAAAGTCCGAGGCAGCTACGGTGAAAAGCTCTGTTTCACAAGGCACAGTACTCGCTCCCATCTTGTTCCTCATCCTCATATCTGACATAGACAAGGATGTCAGCCACAGCACCGTGTCTTCCTTTGCATATGACACCCGAATCTGCATGACAGTGTCTTCCATTGCAGACACTGCAAGGCTCCAGGCGGACATCAACCAAATCTTTCAGTGGGCTGCAGAAAACAATATGAAGTTCAACGATGAGAAATTTCAATTACTCAGATATGGTAAACACGAAAAAATTAAATCTTCAGAGTACAAAAATTCTGGCCACAAAATAGAGCGAAACACCAACGTCAAAGACCTGGGAGTGATCATGTCGGAGGATCTCACCTTCAAGGACCATAACATTGTATCAATCGCATCTGCTAGAAAAATGACAGGATGGATAATGAGAACCTTCAAAACTAGGGATGCCAAGCCCGTGATGGCACTCTTCAGGTCACTTGTTCTATCTAGGCTGGAATATTGCTGCACACTAACAGCACCTTTCAAGGCAGGTGAAATTGCTGACCTAGAAAATGTACAGAGAACCTTCACGGCGCGCATAATGGAGATAAAACACCTCAATTACTGGGAGCGCTTGAGGTTCCTGAACCTGTATTCCCTGGAACGCAGGCGGGAGAGATACATGATTATATACACCTGGAAAATCCTAGAGGGACTAGTACCGAACTTGCACACGAAAATCACTCACTACGAAAGCAAAAGACTTGGCAGACGATGCAACATCCCCCCAATGAAAAGCAGGGGTGTCACTAGCACGTTAAGAGACCATACAATAAGTGTCAGGGGCCCGAGACTGTTCAACTGCCTCCCAGCATACATAAGGGGGATTACCAACAGACCCCTGGCAGTCTTCAAGCTGGCACTGGACAAGCACCTAAAGTCGGTACTTGACCAGCCGGGCTGTGGCTCGTACGTTGGTTTGCGTGCAGCCAGCAGCAACAGCCTGGTTGATCAGGCTCTGATCCACCAGGAGGCCTGGTCACAGACCGGGCCGCGGGTGCGTTGACCCCCGGAACTCTCTCCAGGTAAACTCCAGGTAAACTGGCATGCACCAACGTGTAGTCCCACCTAGTCAAGCACATAAGTTTAAGAAAGTGTAAACTGAATAACCCTTTAAGGGTTATTCAGTGTAGTGGTGAACGCTTGATCCTCCGTTTGCAGTTGCAAGACGCAAACTATGTAGCTGTACGAGTGTTTATCAGTAAGTGCAGAGGAAATAAAAAAAAAGGCTTAGGCGAGATATGATCGCAGCACACACGATACTCAAGGTATTGACAATGTACATAAATTGTTTGACAGAAAATCACCTCCGTAGAAGACACGAAAAAAATGCAAGAAGATATAAGCAAAGTCTTTTCGTGGGCAATGACAAATACCTTTCAACAATGACAAGTTCTTGGTTCATTGGTGGTGATTCCCTTCAGGACAGGAGAGATATCAGAGCTGGAACGTGGTAATATAATTATATATATATATATATATATATATATATATATATATATATATATATATATATATATATATATATATATATATATATATATATATATATATGCAATAAGATCACAGTAAACAGGTGATTTTAAAATATGCAAAACAACCACTGTGAAAGAGTAGTGAACTTCCAAGCGCTTTCGTGACTACTCACCTTGTCAAGGAACTATGTTCCTTGACAATGTGAGTAGTCACGCACGCGCGTGGAATTTCACTACTCTTTCACAGGGGGTGTTTTGCATATATACATATATATATATATATATATATATATATATATATATATATATATATATATATATATATATATATATATATATATATATATATATATGTATATATGTATATATATATATATATATATATATATATATATATATATATATATATATATATATATATATATATATATATAATATGTGTGTGCGAGGGGCTTCAACTTCCAGCAAGCATACGTGAGGGTGTTTGATAGGAGTTAGTGGAGATAAATGATTTTTAGGACTTGACGTGCTGTTGGAGAGTGAGCAAGGTAACAGTTATGAAGGGATTCAGGGGAAACCGGCAGGCCGACCTTGAGTCCGGGGATGGGAAGTAGTGTCTGCACTCTGAAGGAGGGGTGTTAATGTTGCAGTTTTATAACTGTAGTGTAAGCGTGCCTCTGGCAAGATAGTGATGGAGTGAATGATGAAAGTTTTTCTTTTTCGGGCCACCCTGCCTTGGCGGGAGACGGCCGAGGTGTTAATAAATAAAAATACATGCCAAGACTCACTTCCTGAGGTGCGCACCCTCTTTTGACAACCCAACACTTGACGAATATGACTCACTCCTGAGATCAGTCTTTAAGAAGGCACTGGATCTGTCACTGGATGATCAGTAATGGGATCAGGCAACCCTCCCAGTGCGACTGGGAGATATTGGGGTGAGCAAAGCAACGCAGGTAGCTTTAACTGTATTTCTGTCTTCGTGTTTGGCTTCCAGTCGACTAGTCAAGGAGATTGTCCCCAAACGCTTGAGAGGTGCGGTAGGAGCTCAAGACCCCAGGTTCACTGAAGCAGTAGTGCAGTGGGACACCCTTGCAGACTCCTCCAGTAGACCAGCTTCTCCCAAAGAGCACAAACAGTCCCACTGGGACAAATCGATGATGGAAAAAATCGCCAACACAATGCTTACCAACCTTCCAGGAAAGGACAAAGCTCGTCTTCTAGCGGTGAAAGCACCACATTCAAGAGATTTCCTTCTAGCTGTTCCCAATTCCTCTCTGGGCATTCGACTCGACCCACAGGCCGATCGGATTGGTGTTGTGGTAGGGTAACAGTGCCACGTGCCTCGTTGTGCTCCGGGTTTTCTCGTGTTTACACAGTCGCTCTTACGTGCTAGAACTTTAATTTGTGCCATCAATCCTATACGATACATCCCTCTAGCGCCTGGAACCAATCTTGGGCGGAAAACATTATATACTGAGTCAAAAAAGGAGAATTAGTGTGCACTACCTAGCAGAGTTTACTGCCAGAGGGGAATCATAGGCCTGTGTTCCGTGTGCAAAATAATAATAATAAAACTTTTGTCAGAGGAAAGAAAGTCTCACTGATAACATTGTGTATACATAGTGTATAGTGTATACTACAGTGGCTCCCTAGTATATAGATGATAAAGGCTAAAGTGTCATTTGAAAACAGGTGAATCTGTAAATGAAGTGATAAGCCTATAGAGGCAGGTGCCAGAAGTCGCCAGAATCTTACCACAGTGGTCAGCTGTTTTAATAATCTTCCTGGCCTGCTAGTGTACTCGCATATAATCTAGTGATACCAGTGAATAGCAGAATACAGTGTTGTAGTAGCAACTAACCTGTATTATAATGGTACTTAGTGGAGTGGAGTGACTTTCATTAGTTTCTTTTTTCTTGAAATACCAGACGTATACTGTGAATTTCATATAACCTGTAGTTACCAGCGGTCGCAATATACACAACGAGAAGCAATTATTACTACAGAAAAAGCGTCCTTCCTCCAAAATTTCCACCAGTCAACTATAGTGATAATATAGCATTTATTGTGGTGGAGACGGAAAAAAAACTAGAAAAGCTAGATACAGCGATTGATAAACAAGGGTTGAGGCTCGACCGTTCGTCACTGTAGGAGCTGCCAGAAATCACCGGCTCTTCAACACGCAAGTTATACTTTTGTATCAATCAAATCACATATTACTCGGGTAGATAATTTCAAGTAGATCCTTCATGTGTTAGCCCAAATCACCGACTAGTATGTTTTAAATAAGTGACCCACTGATCAGATCAGATCGACTGGTCCGAACCCTCGACTGGTCCGAACCCTTGATGGTCCGAACCCTTGACTGGTTTCAAACGGATTCGTTGGGCAATGAAGCAGACTGTAAACGGATTGGGTTGTAGGCGTCCTTATCAAACACAAACGATAAATATAAACCAGGAACGTACACGGTAAGCTGTCCAATTAGTTAGAAATAGAGATACAAATAGCTAGAGCTTCATTTAAGGAGGTTATTAATAGAGTATTCAAGAGGTTGCTAGTAGAATTACAGTAAATCAACCACTCAAATCATTATGAAGCTCTGTATAGTCTGCAGTCAATCAAACAAACGGGCTTCCACATGGATAAATTGTCATTTTTGTGGAAATTGGTGTCACGCCCCTTGTGCAGATATCCAAGAACTAGCTACAAGCAGTATTAAAACAGGGAAGTGTTTTTGGGTATGCCCAAATGAGGAAAATCTGTGGACTAAAATCACAAGGGTATTAAAAGAGGATAACATCAAAGCTGCTTTCATAGACAACCTGGAAGCTTTCTACAACAGATGGGAACATAAAAAGTCTGGGCTGAATGGTACTGCCCTTGATACTGGCCATGTAGCCAGAAACTGTAAGGCTGGAGGTGATGTCCTGGTAGTCAGTAAATGTGGGGCTGATAGTGCTGTCCTGGGAGACAGTAATGGTGAAGTTGGAGGTGCTGTCCTGGGAGACAGTAATGGTGAAGCTGGAGGTGCTGTCCTGGGAGACAGTAATGGTGAAGCTGGAGGTGCTGTCCTGGGAGACAGTAATGGTGAAGCTGGAGGTGCTGTCCTGGGAGACAGTAATGGTGAAGCTGGAGATTTTGTCCAGGTAGTCGGGAATTATACGCAGGAAGGAATACATATAAATGACCTCATAGGGGACAGGAACCGTAGTGGGGAAACAAGTGTAGTCAAAGATAAGATAAAACCAATATTGCAAACTAGAAATACCACAGGAAATAGCAAACAAGAGGACTCCACTAGCTATAGTGAGGATATATTACCAAAAACAACTGGTGGGAGCTCAATTGTTGGTGCTAGGGAGGATAGGAATAAGACAGGGAAACATGCACCAACAGGGAATACAGTCACAGAAACCCAAGGCAAACGGAAACCAAGCCTGTGCACATACTATGCACTTGGTATCTGCAGACATGGGAAATCTGGAAAAACAGACGGGACGTGCAACTATGACCACCCTAGAAAATGCCATGCCCATATGACAACAGGAAAATGCAAACTCCCTTCCTGTAAGCTTTTTCACCCTGAAATGTGTACCTCTTCAGTACAGGAAAGACTGTGCTATAACTTAAATTGCCAGGCACACCATCTAAAGGGTACAAAAAGATACAAAACATCCAGGCCATGGGAAAACCTGGGTAGCCACAGCCACTCAAGAGGGAGAGGTTTTTTAGTGCCAGGAAGGAAAAAAAACTGGCAGGAAATGGCAGAAATCGTACACCAAATCCAGTCATTCCTGGAGTGGAACCACAGTCGATGGCCTCCACTCCAAACCAACAGATACAGATACTAATGCCGGAAAAAAAAAACCCCAGTACCAACAATACCACCAGTCCGATAACATTCTTCTTTGCAAATATACAGGGTCTAAAGCCAGCAACAAACAACAAAATACCTTTCATCCGTGGACTGCTTGCAGAGGCAAAGGCAATGTTCGCGGCTTTCACTGAGACCCACATAAAGGATCACTTGGACAACGAAATATGGATCCCAGGTTACAACCTATACAGATGTGACAGAGTGAACAGGCAAAAGGGGGGGGGGTTGGCCTGTACATTGCAGAGTCACTTGTTTGCACAGAACTGCTAAATGCCTCAAATAATGTAGTGGAAGTTTTAGCAGTAAAGGTCGAGAACCAAAACCTAGTCATTGTGGTAGTCTACAAGCCTCCGGATGCAACATCCCAGCAATTCCAGGAACAGCTGTTAAAAATTGACCACTGTCTGGAAAATCTTCCAGCTCCTGCACCCAACATCTTGCTCCTGGGGGATTTCAACTTAAGGCACCTAAAATGGAGGAATATAGCAAATAATATTGTTGCAGTAACAACACCAGGAGGCAGCTCTGATGAAAACTCACACTCACACGAGCTTTTAAATCTCTGCACAAAATTCAATTTAAACCAGCAAATAATAGAGCCTACTAGACTGGAGAATACACTAGACCTCATCTTCACTAACAATGATGATCTGATAAGAAATGTCACCATATCAAAAACAATATACTCAGATCACAACATAATTGAGGTTCAGACATGTATGCGTGGAGCCCCAGACCGACATAATGAGACTAGTCACGAGGGAGCATTCACCAAATTCAACTTCAATAACAAAAACATAAAGTGGGACCAAGTAAACCAAGTCCTAACCGATATAAGCTGGGAAGATATACTAAGCAACACAGACCCCAACGTATGCCTAGAACAGATTAACTTGGTGGCACTCGATGTATGCACAAGGCTTATTCCTCTAAGAAAAAGGAGGAGTAGATGTAAAATAGAAAGAGACAGGCGCTCCCTTTACAGGCGACGGAAAAGAATAACAGAGCGGCTAAAAGAGGTCAATATATCTGAAATGCGTAGGGAGACACTGGTCAGAGAAATAGCAAGCATCGAACTCAAGCTAAAGGAATCTTATAGGAGTCAGGAATCGCGGGAAGAACTAAAAGCCATAAATGAAATCGAAAGAAACCCAAAGTATTTCTTCTCCTATGCCAAATCAAAGTCGAGAACAACATCCAGTATTGGGCCCCTACTTAAACAAGATGGGTCCTACACAGATGACAGCAAGGAAATGAGTGAGCTACTCAAGTCCCAATATGACTCAGTTTTTAGCAAGCCGCTAACCAGACTGAGAGTCGAAGATCAAAATGAATTTTTTATGAGAGAGCCACAAAATTTGGTTAACACAAGCCTATCCAATGTTATCCTGACGCCAAATGACTTCGAACAGGCGATAAATGACATGCCCATGCACTCTGCCCCAGGGCCAGACTCATGGAACTCCGTGTTCATCAAGAACTGCAAGAAGCCCCTATCACGAGCCTTTTCCATCCTATGGAGAGGGAGCATGGACACGGGGGTCGTCCCACAGTTACTAAAAACAACAGACATAGCCCCACTCCACAAAGGGGGCAGTAAAGCAACAGCAAAGAACTACAGACCGATAGCACTAACATCCCATATCATAAAAATCTTTGAAAGGGTCCTAAGAAGCAAGATCACCACCCATCTAGAAACCCATCAGTTACACAACCCAGGGCAACATGGGTTTAGAACAGGTCGCTCCTGTCTGTCTCAACTATTGGATCACTACGACAAGGTCCTAAATGCACTAGAAGATAAAAAGAATGCAGATGTAATATATACAGACTTTGCAAAAGCCTTCGACAAGTGTGACCATGGCGTAATAGCGCACAAAATGCGTGCTAAAGGAATAACAGGAAAAGTCGGTCGATGGATCTATAATTTCCTCACTAACAGAACACAGAGAGTAGTCGTCAACAGAGTAAAGTCCGAGGCAGCTACGGTGAAAAGCTCTGTTCCACAAGGCACAGTACTCACTCCCATCTTGTTCCTCATCCTCATATCCGACATAGACAAGGATGTCAGCCACAGCACCGTGTCTTCCTTTGCAGATGACACCCGAATCTGCATGACAGTGTCTTCCATTGCAGACACTGCAAGGCTCCAGGCGGACATCAACCGAATCTTTCAGTGGGCTGCAGAAAACAATATGAAGTTCAACGATGAGAAATTTCAATTACTCAGATATGGTAAACACGAGGAAATTAAATCTTCATCAGAGTACAAAACAAATTCTGGCCACAAAATAGAGCGAAACACCAACGTCAAAGACCTGGGAGTGATCATGTCGGAGGATCTCACCTTCAAGGACCATAACATTGTATCAATCGCATCTGCTAGAAAAATGACAGGATGGATAATGAGAACCTTCAAAACTAGGGAGGCCAAGCCCATGATGACACTCTTCAGGTCACTTGTTCTATCTAGGCTGGAATATTGCTGCACACTAACAGCACCTTTCAAGGCAGGTGAAATTGCTGACCTAGAAAATGTACAGAGAACCTTCACGGCGCGCATAACGGAGATAAAACACCTCAATTACTGGGAGCGCTTGAGGTTCCTGAACCTGTATTCCCTGGAATGCAGGCGGGAGAGATACATGATTATATACACCTGGAAAATCCTAGAGGGACTAGTACCGAACTTGCACACGAAAATCACTCACTACGAAAGCAAAAGACTTGGCAGACGATGCAACATCCCCCCAATGAAAAGCAGGGGTGTCACTAGCACGTTAAGAGACCATACAATAAGTGTCAGGGGCCCGAGACTGTTCAACTGCCTCCCAGCATACATAAGGGGGATTACCAACAGACCCCTGGCAGTCTTCAAGCTGGCACTGGACAAGCACCTAAAGTCGGTTCCTGACCAGCCGGGCTGTGGCTCGTACGTTGGTTTGCGTGCAGCCAGCAGCAACAGCCTGGTTGATCAGGCTCTGATCCACCAGGAGGCCTGGTCACAGACCGGGCCGCGGGGGCGTTGACCCCCGGAACTCTCTCCAGGTAAACTCCAGGTTTATTTATCATTACGCTAGTATTTCTCAATCTTTTTCCTCACGACCCATACATACCCTCTCCACTCGAACCTTGAGTTGCTCTTACAAACTAAGGCTGACATGAACTTTAAATAAAAATAAGAGGCAAGTTAATTCAAAGATTTTGATTCATTAAAGTCAGGCGTTGCTGTTATTAATTTACGATTTATATTTATTAAATATACCACAAATAAAATTTAAAAATCAATTTGAAATTTTTGTTCATACATTGTAAGTTTGCAACATGGTTAGAAGTATCTGGTACTCTGATGAACACTGATTCACTCCGCATCATTATATTCCCTTGACTAATTGGTTATATATTTTTTCACAGTGAAGTATATAAACTTTTAAATCAGCGCCTACTGCTGTCACTAATTCAAAAAAAACATAGATTGATTGCAACCTACTAATTTTTAATTTATCTGGATGAAACTGTAGTAAACAGCTTTATATAAAAAATAAATGTTATATCTGTGGAAAATTGCATTTATCTGAATGTAACTAATTATGTACATAACAGTAAATGATAACAAAGATAATTATTATTTATCAATGTTACATAGACAAGTAGGAATCTGGGACACCTAGGTCGCAAAAAATGTCCCCCTTCGATACCTACCACTGTCATAACCACAAGTTGCTCTGGACCTATTAATTAAATGAAATATACATACACCAGGAATACTGGTAAATATATAAATTTGTGGACTGTATATTAAAAATAATAAATGGTTATATATATACACAATTACATAACAGAAGGAAAATATATCTTAATATCACTCACCAATCTGACTGGAGATTAATGTGTATCATTGTGAAGGCTTACTCAGCCCTCTAACAACTTCAGACAGTATTACCAAGGCTGGCTCCTCCTCAGGAAAATTAATGAATAGAAAACGAAATAATAATTCACAAAGATAAACACTTTATTATTTATTAAAGCAAACATAAAACAATAAAACATGAAAGGTATATTCTACTTGAAAGAAAAATGAAAAATTAAATGAATAAAATAACAGTTGAACTCAACGCTAATATATATAGGGGTGTCTGGTGTTGGTGACACTGCGTGTTGTTGAAATCGTAGCAGTTGCTGATGATGGGGAGGGGTCGTAGGTGTTGGTTACAACCCACGGGTTCGTTCTTCACAGTATAGCCGTGAGTATTCTATCCCGATGACAGGAAAGCAGGTTCTTTACCGCTGCAATGATGAGTGGTTATGTCCTGCAATTTCATACAGGTGCACAGGTAATTAAATCCAAAAAGGGGAAGTCTCAGGACGTTAGTCCATCTCCATCAATTCTACTCGTTGATTGGCAGGTGACCCTCTCTGTCATCCAAGCTGGAAAGATAGACAGGTTACCCACTGCTTAAGAAATCACTCTCCATGATAAGTACAATACCTAAAAGATGTGGTGATTATTACAACAGTCAACTTAGAGCAAGACTGAAAGGACTAAGTTTATTATTGGTCAAAAGTGAAGCTTTCAACCAATAAATCCACTAGAATACAAGGCAGGCATGTACTTACAGTAGTGCTGGGAGCTGTGAGTCTAGTGATTACTGTTTGGACCAGAGCCCCACACGTCACCTTTCAGGGGGGGGGGGAAGAAGGAGGGGAAGGGATAGCGAGAACTAGACTGACCCTACCTTAACAAGCAGCTGGCAATCAAACTATCACTTTCGGGGTGGGGGAAAAAAGGCGGGAATAGTGGGAGCTAGACTTACCCTACCTTAACAAGTAGCCGGCAAGCAAACTGTCACTTTTGGGGAGGGGGAAAAAGGGGGGGATAGCGGGAGCTGGACTTACCCTTATTGTTACTATATACTCCATTGCTACTCCTATCTATTGAACTTTTCCCTCACAATCATACTCAGAAAACCTCACTCTAACTAAATCTATGAAAATAATGCTGGCCAGAATTACACACAAATCTAGAGAGCTTATCTGAGGTTCCTGGAGCTGTCTTGTCCAGTCGTCTGATATCTCAAGTTATGCAGGAATACACATCCACCAATTTCGCCTCCTATTTGAGAGGTGTCAACATAATTTTAACCTCTAGAGCACGAAAAATTCTTCCCATTACACCAACGTTTGTACAAAATTCAAAAACCAAGATGGCGAGTCTCATGCCCAGACGCAGGCTTTCCGTTTTCTATGACATAAATATTATTAAATACATTATGGCCATCTATTTATATATAAATACTGAATTTCTGGAAAATATATACAGTATTTAAAAGAGTATCTTATTATAGGATAATATTTACAAAATAAATAAAAAAATAAATTTCACTTTCTTTTGCCTACGAATGAGAATGATGGTGGTATACTAGGAGGTCAAACCATAGACCCACTAAAATGTTGACTACACATCTTACACTGCAATACGAACATTAAAAAATATTGGGGCTGACAAATAACTAGGCTGACAGACCTCCTAACTGCTTCAAATCACGTTTTACACAATGCCCAGTGTCAACCTGTAAAACAAAAAACTTCAATTTGTGTTCACAGTTTGGCTGTTAGGTTTAAAACTATTTGTTCGAGGGTCTTCAAGGCTGAATTTCACCTGAATGCTACCAGTCAAAGATTACTTTAATCCCTAAAACAGCGAGTGAGGAAAAAACATGTACGGAGACTGAAATAAAATATAAATCTCCTCTCAAGATTTCAGAGATCAAAATAGTCTCTTTTTACAAATTTTTCCTACCTTCATGTGCTTTTTTTTCAACTGAACAATGATAGCAAGTCAAATCAGCGGCCAGTTCTCTACCAACTGAGCTATCTTCCCTTAATTTCCTCTTCATTCCTCGCCTAGCTGCCGGGGTGAGTGCATGTTCCTCACAACTCTCTGTCGACAGCCAAGCTAACAACCTAGTGCTCATCATGGTCTTTGGCGTATGTCGCAGAGTAAACACTGTTGGAATTGAATTAGTGCGTGGATCCATCATGCCCACGACAATCCATGAGTTGTTGCCCTTGACTATCAGGAACACCTACGGCATTGACGAAAAGGAGCTGTACGGCGTGGCTTTAAATGGCTCGTTCAGGATATTCGTGAAATTGCTCCATGCGCAGGTATATGATGGTCTTGTTGATCGTTACCAAGATCTTAGTATGGAAGTGACCCGGAAGTGAGCGTCAGACTTGTGGACGTTTCCCATCAGTATATGTGGGCGAGGGTACGGAACGTACCTTTTGAGGTGAATGAGATCGACATTTGTCAAGCTTTTGAAAGGTATGGAGTTGTACATGTTGCCCAACAAGGTAAATGGATGACGGGTGCATATGCCGGTTACTCTGAGGGAAGTTTCTCTATTAAAATGACCCTCTGTCACCCCATACCCTCATATGTTGTCTTGGAGGACTTCAGAACTCAAGTGATGGTGACGTATGGTGGGCAGAGGAGAACCTATAGGATATGTAGAGACTATGATCATGTTGCAGCTGAGTGTGGTAGGTGGGGCCGGGCCGGGTGACCGGCTGAAGCAGCGCCCACTGGCAAGAGGCAGGACGTTCCTGAGTCTGCCCAGGCGGAGGATGGAGGGTGTGGTCAACTTTGAAGTGAAATGGTTGAGGCATCAGTGGTGGAGCCGACCCTGGATGTGCTGATACCGGAGCAGCCAGCACGGCTGGTGGAGCAGCAGGTCTCTGGGGGTGCAGAGGTTTTCACTGCGACAGTTGAGACGATGATGCAGTCATTGTTCGAGTCACCTGTGATCTCAGTGGCAGGACCATTGGGTGATCAGGAGCCTGAGTCAGAGATGGATGCTAGGCATGAGGCGGCAGTGAGCGTTGCTGGGCACGGTGTGGACGGGCTGATGCCAGGTAAGGAAGACGTGCAGCTGTTAGTGGTGGAGGTGCATCGCGAGGAGGAACCCAGTTTATCAATGGAGGAGAGTGTTGTCACCAGGAAACGGGCAGCAGCGACATCTGACTCTGACGATGTCTTAACACCGGTCCAACGCCCAGGGAAGAAGGTGTGGGCGGTGGAGGCTAGCAGTGTAGGAGGGAGGAGGCACCAGCGACAGGCGGTGCAGGATGGCCAGGGTGTCCTGCATGGTGAGCGTGGTAAGGGCAGTGAGAAGGGCCCCGATGCACATGTAAAGGGGGATGTGGGCCAGAGGGGACACGAGCATTAACTGGCCTCTGGTGTATGACGGTGAACGTTAATGGCTTGTGTGAGAGAATGAAGCATAATTGGTTTTGTATGTTCTTACATAGATACCATGTGGATGTAGCATATATTTAGGAGCATAACTGGAAAGCTGGCAAGGATTTTGAGGTGGAGGGCTATCAGAGTTTTGTGATGCATTCGGAGTGCTTTAAAGGGGGGTAGCCATCTTGATCAGGGCTGCAAGCCCATTCATATTGCTAAGGAGTGAGGGGGGGTAGATGGCAGGATCTTAAGAGTGGATAGTTTGTGGGGGGTGAGAAAGTGGTTTTTGTGTGTGTGTACACACTGGCAGAGAACAAAGTGCACATTAAGAATGCTTTTGTGAGGGAAGAGCTGGTGTATTTCTTATGATTGTTACCTTCTCTTGCAAGAGTGGGAGGAGATTGGAATTGCGTTAGAAGAGCGGATGTGGCGCCGAGGGTTTTTTGTCACTTGTTTTGGGGGAGCTTCTCCGTGATGTGCAACTGTGGGATGTGTTTGCCAGGGGTTCATGGGAAGTGGACCATACATATGTGAGGGAGGGCTATGGGGCAAGGTTAGACAGACTATATGTTACACAGCGTGTTGGTATAGAATCTGTCCATACAGTAGAGCCACCTTATTCTGATAATAGGGCAGTTGTAGCAGAGGTAGGGTGGGAGGCATTAGCTAGAAAGCAGGCGAGTTACTGGAAGTTAAATACAAGGATTCTCGGGGATGAGGAGGCAGTGGCGGGCTTTGCTGCACTATGGGAGGAGCTTAGGGAGGAGGGGAGGGTAGTTGATGACATGGTGGGATGGTGGGATAGCATTGCAAAGAAAGACTAGGATAAGACATTTTTACATATGTGAAGGGAAGAGGATAAACCACATGAGATATGGGTTGTCAAATTATCTAGAGCAGCGCTTACATGCTTGCTACAGTGGGGGTGCTTTGCAGGGAAGGTACCATATGGAGGAGATGGAGGCCCTGAAGGAGAGGTTAAGGGAGTTGCAGAATGAGAGGTTTGAAGCCGTAAGGGTGCAAGTGGGTATAGAGGAAGTGCTATGGGGGGATAGGCCTTCATCCTGTGTCCTGAGGGGTCAGCAATAACGTAGGAAGGCAACGACTCTTACGCAGTTAGAGGTGTGTGACGGGGGGGGGAGAACTACCGAGTGGGGCAGGTGCTCAGGTCGACAGAAGGCATGGGTATGTATGCTGACAGGTGGTATGCTCGTTATTGGTGTAGTTGTGGGGTGGATGAAGAGCTGTTGGAGGAAATAAGTGGCTGTGTGGGTAAACCCTTGGGAGGGAGTGATAAAATGGCTTTGGGGGGATACTGAGGAGGAGAAAATTTGGAGAGTGTTGGCTGGAATGAGCAAGGGTAAGGTGCCAGGAGTGGATGGGATTCCTTGTGAATTTTATATGTTGCATTGGGACTTGTTGCGGGTTTCTTGGTCAGGCTCCTGAATGAAATGAAGCGGGGGGGGGGAGGTAGGTTAGGCGTGGGGCAAGCGACTGAGGTAGTGGTCTTAATTCCAAAGGGATCACATCAGTGTACCCTAAAGGATTATTGTGCATTGTCGTTGATGTGCACTGACTATAAGCTCTTTGCAAAGGTGCTTGGTAACCATTTAAAATGTGTGTTTGACAGGGTGGTCTCCCCGAGCCAGTTTGGTTTGCCTGGCCGATCGATGGTGATGGGTCATGGTATCCTCCGGGATTTTGTAGCTGCTTTTGGTGGGGGGAGGGGGGTTATTAGCATTGGACTGGAGGGGGGCATATGACACTATGGAAAGGGAGGCTTTAGGTTGCATTTTACTGTCTCAGGGTTTCGGGGAGGAAATAGTGGGATGGGTGAAAACATTGTATAACCAAGCGTGTGTGCGTGTGCAAGTTAACAGGCATTTGGGGAAAGCAGTAGTGATAGGGCGGGGCCTTCGACAGGGCTGCCCACTCTCACAATTGTTGTTTGCGTGCATGCAAGACCCTTTCTATAGGTTGGTGGAGGCAAGAATATGAGGGGACAGGGGTGGGGAAGGGTGGTCATGGCCAAGTCTGGTGGGGTACGTGGATGGTGTGACACTTTTGGTGGATAAGGGGACGTGGTTGGGTGGGCTGGAGGAGGAGGTGCGGGTTTATGGAGGTGCCTCGGGAATGGTGGTGAATGTAGAGAAATTGTCAATTTTAGGGTTGGGGATGTGGGAACAGAGGGTGGATTGGGGATGTCAGATGGTGCCGACCTGTGTGGATGTTTTGAAGATATGTGATATTGTATATAGGGCAAATTTAGTTAGGGCGAGGGAGGATAATTCTGCTTGTTTGGAGGACCGTGTGGTAAAGAGATTGGGAGCACTAAGACCGAATCATCTCACTCTCCTGCAGAAGGTGATTGTGATCAATGTGCTCTTGTATAGTAAGATTTGGTTCGTCACACAAGTGTTTCTATTAACGCCGCCGGTAATTCAAAGCATCCAAAGGAGGGTGTTCAGATTTTTGTGGGGTTCTAAGTGTGAGTGGTTAAAAAGGGAGGTGGTCATGTTGCCAGTGTGAAAGGGGGGTATGGGTCTTTTGGATTTACGGCAGAGGGTTAAGTGTGTTTGCATCAGGCGTGAGGTATTGCGGGGCGGGGATTTTTGGGATGGACGGTTGGGGAAAGTTCATGAGGTGTTGCGAGGATTGTATGGGGGTGGACCTGTGTGAGTGTGAGGTGGTCTTGTGGGTGTTGGCATTGGCCCGGGAACCTGAGAAGGTTAAGGTTGGGGCAGTGTACAGGGTGATAGGGTGACAGGTGGTGCACCCAGGGGAGGGATTATACCCGATTTACGATTGGGCAAACATCTGGAGAAGAGTTAGCAGGTTGAGGTTACAGCCCAGGGTGTGGGAGGTAATGTTCTGGTTTTTGCACGGTATCTTGCCATCTGGTGTGGTACTGAGGGATCAGAGGTTGGGTGGGGAGGGGCGTTGTGGGTTGTGGGGGGGAGAGGAAATGGCTTACCATATCATGTATTTTTGTGAGGGGTTGGAATCAGGAAATGGGTGGGCAGGGTGGTGCAGAGGGTGGGGGGGAGGGATGTGTCAGTATTGCAGGTGCTGAGTTTAGATGTGGGGATGGAAGAGGGTGCGGCACGGGCGCTAGCACATGTGATGGTGGACTACGTATGCATATCCTGGTGCATGAGGGGATTGGATGTGTGGGAAGTGAGGAAGCATGTGCTGGCGGCAATGGTATTCCATACTATGTGTAGGAATAGGGATCTTTATGGGACTAGGTGGGGGAAATGTTTTTCTGAGGGTTACCGTACCCTCACGGTAAGTGAAATGCTTAGTATGTAGGGGTAGGGATTAGATCAGGGGATAGATGTTGGGCTTGCCCTCCAGTGAGCAAGGGTGAATCTGTTGGCACTCTTTATATTGTCAGTCAGCGATCCAGGGTGGAGTGTGTCACTGTCACATTTGGTGCATGTTCTGGTACGAGTGGTTGTCCTGGTTCTGTTCATGGTGTGAGTGGAGGTGTACGAATATTATGCATGGTGGCTACAAGCGCCTGCGTGCGTTAAGGTATGCCGGAATGCTGGACGGTGGCAACTGCTGCCGGAGGGGAGTTTAGGGGATTTTTGTCTACAGAAAGAAGGTTTTGAGATCTGCAATCACATCATGTTTGATCCTGATATGTCATGGTCAGTGGTGGCCACTTAGTGTGTAGGCATCATGCAAGCCAAGTCACTGGCTTAGTGTGTAAAGTATTTTATTTGTACTGGTTTTTGTTCTGCAAGTATATCTTGCATTGTAGACATGCAACCAGTGGGGGTTTTGGGGATGGGGCATGAGCCATCGGGCAGGGCCATAGGTGAAGGACCTTGTTATATATTTTTTGTGCATATTATAATCATTGGTGTCACGTGGTATGGCCGTCTATACAGATAGTGAGGGATGGATCTAGCACTGTGGCGGCAGGTGACAGCCTTTTTGTTTTTAAGTAGAATGTTGTTTGTACCAGGTTTTTATTGAGTGGTATGTGGAAAATAATTTCCCAAAAATTATGCTGTGTAAATAAACCTGATTAATACATTACTATTGCTCTAATGTGTGTTTTAAAGAAGTGAACCAACAGAGAAGCTCTGCACCTGCGCTGTCGAGCAGGGGAAGAGATGCCATTGTTTTTGAATGTGGTACAGGCACGCTAATGTAATGTGCATAAATTTTCGTCGCTCTAGGGGTTATATTGGGCTTAAAACCTCTCAAATAGGAGCCGAAATTGTTGAAATTGCAGTCCTGCATAACATGAGCATTAAGCAGATGGGCAGGACAGCTTCAGAACCCCAGCTTAGTCATGTCTATTTCGTGCTGAAATTCTGGCCAGTATTTTCTTCATAAATTTTAGACAGGGGGGTTTTGAGTATGACACACCATAATCTCCAGACTAATTGGTGAGTCTTATCATTATAAATTCTCCTTCTGTTACCTAACTGTGTATATGTAATCATTTATTAATTTTAACATACAGTCCACAAATTTATATTAATGTTTACCATAATTCCTGGTAATGTATATTTCATTTGAAATTAATATAGGTCAAGAGTGACTTATGGATATGACAGTAGTAGGTATCGAAGGGTGACATTTTTTGTGACCTAGGTGTCCTAAAATTCCTGCTTGTCTCTGTAACTTTGATAAAAAATAATTATTATTGTTACCATTTACTGGTATGTATATTATGAGTTACATCCAGGTAAATTTTAATTTTCCACATGGTACATACTAAGGGTATTTTTTAGGGTAGGGGGGTTAATGTTTTGTTATTGTCGCCCAGCTGTTCTGTAATCAGTGGCGAGAGTAGGTAGTGGATAGGTGGCAATAAATCTCATGTTGTTGAGATTATATGTATATTTATTATATGCTGTACTGAATTGTTTAAAAAAAATCCTCTTGTCACTAGGATTTAAGTACTCAGGTTATATACATCGAAAGGTGTGTATTCATCCAACTAGGTATATTTATACACCATGGGGAGGTCAAGCTGGCCATCATGGGGCTGACAGGAGCTCCCCTCTGCTGGATGCCCAACTTTGTCCTCACCCTGTCCTATGTACATATTTGCTGCTAGGTGAACAGGACAACAGGTGTAAGGACAACAGGTGTAGGACTTTTTTCGTCAGTGCCAAACGAGGGAAAGATTTGAGCCTTTAAACATGGCTGACCGGCACTCAAACAGCAGCTACTGCCAGACGTACAACTAGCGAAGTGAAATTCTCATCTTTACTGACGTTCATCTGTTGACAGTAGCATCATATCTGTACCACCATCATATCACCTGTACCAGTGCTAACGAGAGGGAAACACAGGAGACATCGTCAAATCAACAGTACAAAACTCCAAGGTATAGGACGGTTATCCCTCAGTGCCAGTCGTGGGAAAGAAGTGAATAGTTAAATAGTCAAGGTTAATATTTTAGTAGCTGACCTATATTCAGCTGACCAGTGTACAGTGAGAGAATCATAGCAGAAAAAGCCAAATATATCTATAAACTCAAGGAAAGTCAGGTGGTGTTACTCCCCTCAGTGTTTTAAAAATGGCTGAGTCAGCAAAACAGGTCAGGAGACAACAACACGACACAACCCCCGATAAATGGAATTGAGGGGGATTTGGAAGGATAAAACCATTGATTAAACCTTTCTGGTCTGCCAGAATGGAAAGGAGTTAGAAGTTAATTGGGAAGCCAGACTGTGAAGTGAGGTGGGTAGGGGAGGGTGAATAAGGGTGTTGTGAAGTTAAGGGAAAAGTGAGCAGTGAAGAGGGTTTTGAAGAGGTTAACTGTAAGGGTTTTGTGAAGTTAAGGGAAAAGTGAGCAGTGAAGAGGGTTTTGAAGAGGAAATTTTACTAGTAATTCAGTGTAATTAAAGCAGATACTAAGTGTACTAGGGACTGGAAAAGAGAAATAAATATTGTATATGAGTAAAAGAGCGAAGAGTGAAAATGGCAGGCATTAGAGGGGTACAGGCTGCCATAATTATATTTATATTTCTTCTTCAATTCCATGAAGAAAGAAATCAGTCATGGGGGGTGGAAAAGATGAATGGAGTAACAGCGCCCTGGACAGTAAAAGCCCAACAGTTGCCATCCTACCAGAAAAGTAAACCTCACTATCGCCGCAAGGTATGGCAACACCGCATACCCAAACAAAAACAATGGCACACAGCTCTTATTGTAGCGCTCTTAAGTGGTGATATCCAAATTAATCCAGGACCTCAAACTATTGTGCAGAGGCAAAACAGACAGATAAATGACGGCAATAATGACGGTCTAGTAGCTAGGGATGATAACCTTAACTCCAAGGTTACAATATAAAACGCTTAGATAGGAACAGAAAGGGTGGTGGAGTATGTGCCTACATTAGAAATGACTTAGCTTACAACCCAAGACCTGATTTAAATAACAATAAACTGGAGATTCTATGGTTTGAAGTGCTGCTTCCCAAGACCAAACCCATCTTAGTAGGAACTAGTTACCGCCCTCCTACCCAGGACCAGTTCTTAGAAGACTTTTCCAGAGTCTTGTCCGGAGTTGAAAGCAATTGCGAAACAATAATACTGGGCGACTTCAATATCTGTTTTCAGCAACAAAATAACGGGCTATGCAAAAGGTATAAGCAAATTCTAGGATTAAATAGCTACACCCAACTAATTAATAAACCAACCCGGATCACACAGTTCTCAGCCACCCTGATTGACCACATACTTTGCAACCGCGCTGAGAACATTAGTCAGTCAGGCGTCATTACCACAGGTCTTAGTGATCATTTCATCATTTACTGCACCAGGAAAATCACTAGGGATAGGATAGGCCTACACAGGACAATAAAAATGAGGTCAACTAGAAACTACAGTAAAGAAACACTGGTAAATAGGCTACACAATTGTGACTGGACAGAGATAACAAGTTGCACGGACGTAAACGATGCCTGGGAAAAATTCAAAACAATGTTCACTACCATTCTTAATAATATTGCACCAGTTAAAGAGGTTAGGATTAAACGAAGAACTGAACCCTGGATGACTACTGAGATATTAGATAATATGAAATTCAGAGACCAGCTGCTAAAAAGATTTAAAGCAAACAGACAGGATATTGCAGCACTAAATGAATTCCAAAGGGTGAGGAACAGAGTACAGAGGCTTATAAAAGGAGCAAAGGCAAAGCACTATTGCTCAAAAATTGAAGAATATAAGCATAACCCCAGAAAGCTCTGGCAACAACTAAAACAGTTGGGGTATAGCCATAAGCCAGTAGATAGGTCTAACATAGTACTCACTATCGATAATGAGGTATGCCACGAAACATCTAAGGTGGCAAATTGCTTTAATTCCTACTACACATCTGTTGCATCAACACTAGTAAGTAAACTACCAGCTGCATCAAATACCTTTAACACAGACTCTGATAAGTTTCAAACATACTATACCAATAAAGGGGTAACCCCAAACAGTTGTCAACTAGTAAGTGTATCTCATGACTTCATTCAAAAAGAACTAAGCAGGTTAAACCCAACTAAGAGCACAGGCCCTGATAACATCCCGTCTAAGTTCCTAAAAGATGGTGCTTCTGAACTGTCAATCCCTATTGCTCACATAATAAATCTATCAATCACCACTAATACCGTACCGGAGGGGTTCAAGGAGGCCAGAGTTACTCCTATCTTCAAGAAAAATAATAGGTCTGATGTAAGCAACTATAGACCTGTTAGTATATTCAGTATAATATCTAAAATTCTGGAGAGGGCAGTGTATTCTCAAGTAGTTAAGTACCTTAATGACAACAGCATTCTCCATAGCTATCAATCGGGCTTTAGAAGATCCTACTCAACCGATACCTCCCTTATTAATCTGATGGATTACCTGAGAACTGAAATGTCAAAAGGGAACCTCATAGGTATGGTAACCTTAGACCTGCAAAAGGCCTTCGATACTGTCAACCACAATATATTATGTAAGAAACTTCAAGCTATAGGTATAGGTTCTGTAGACTGGTTTAAGTCCTACCTTAGCAACAGGAGACAAATAGTCAAAATCAAAAAAACGGAATCAGAACCCCTGCCGATAACATGTGGAGTTTCCCAAGGTAGTATTCTGGGTCCCTTACTATTCTTATGTTATGTCAATGATATGCCTATCAGTGTCAAGTGCAAACTCCTACTGTATGCAGATGACAGTGCTCTGTTAGTGACAGATAAAGACCCACAAGATATTGCTAATGTTTTAACACTGGAACTGGAGTCCTGCAGCAAATGGTTAGTAGACAACAAACTATCATTACACCTAGGGAAAACTGAAGCCATTCTCTTTGGAACGAAACATAAACTGAGAAGGGTAAATAATTTTAATGTTCAGTGTAATGGGGAGTCCATCACTTTGGTTTCATCAGTTAAATATCTGGGAATCCCCTTTGACCCATGCATGTCAGGAGAATTGATAGGGAACAGTGTAGTAAAGAAAGCGAATGCCAGGCTGAAGTTCCTGTATAGACAAGCACAGTGTCTACCTACTGAGGCTCGCAGGACCCTATGTCTAGCCCTTATACAATGCTCTTCTTGGTACTCTGCCTTGACAAAAAAACTGAAAGATAGACTGCAAATCACCCAGAACAAAATCGTAAGATTCATCCTGGGGCTGGTACCAAGAGAACATGTAGGCCAGGATGAATTACAGCAGTTGGATATGCTGAATGTTGAAGACAGAGTAAAACAACTGAAGCTAAATCATGTTTATAAAATTGCTCACGAACAGTGTCCAGAATATCTTGCTGTCAATTTTGTCAAGGTTGGGAACCAAAGCAATCATAGTACTAGGGGGAGAGAGCACAACTTTGTAGTACCCACAGTCAGTGGCCAGGCTTCAAACACCTTTTATTGTACAGCAATAAAGGAATGGAACAGACTACCCACAAATGTCAAGGCCAGTCATAGCTTGAACCAGTTCAAGAAGACTGCCAAAAAGTGTCTGATGAATGAAGCAACAGAAAGGGAGGGGAATGATTTTCTATTTTTTAGCTAAAATACGTGTAAATTTTACCTTATCCCTAGTAATGACCCTCGTATTGTAGATAGTCGTAATGACCCTCGGGTAGTAGATAGTCTTAATGACCCTCGTATTGTAGATAGTCTTAATGACCCTCGTGTAGTAGATAGTCTTTTTAGTATGATAATAAGATGTTATCTTCATTATAGAATAATAAGAAAATATTATAACCTCTATATTATAATAATAAGGTAAAAGGACCCCAATGGAAATAAGTCACTCTGTCTGACTTTTTTGGGTTATCCTAGGTTCTCTACACATATGCTGCTATGTATGATAATTCTATGTAACTGTATTGTGTATACCTGAATAAATTTACTTACTTACTTACTTACACTGCGACCACAAATTCTAGTTTTTTACCGATGAATCTCCACAGATGAATCCCCACCCGTAACGTGGTTAGCTACAATCACTTATTTTCATCATATTCAAATGTCCGGTTAATATACTCCGGAACAGCCTGAATACCACTGAACGTTTTACTTAATGAGGAAAAACAATGACACCCACCGCCTGTTGGACGTCTTTATCGTCCAATATTGACCTCAGTTCAAAAATCGTCCATAAACTCATTCCAGATCCCACAACACGAGGAATAAGATAAGTGTGCTACAGAATATGCATTCCTAACACTTAGAAGACAAATGTATTACCGAAATATTTTTCTTGCAACTCTTGCTTAAAACTTTCATACGGAACCGTACAATTATCGGTAAGATATTAAAAACTAGGATAGAGAACAACAATAGCTCTATTGTCTCTCCCACCTTCACTCTTCCTGAAAACTCTCCTGAACCTCACAGCCCGCGACAATGGCGTCTTCAAGAAAAATGGTAAAGCCAGAGTTTACGTCATTCCCTGCGGTGCCTTCAGCAAGGTTTGTGTTCGTAAGACAGCTCGACACGCATTGGAGAGGGTTGATGTTCTCATAGTGGGAGAGTTGATGTTCTCACAGTGGGAGAGTTGATGTTCTCACAGTGGGAGGGTTGATGTTCTCACAGTGGGAGGGTTGATGTTCTCACAGTGAGAGAGTTGATGTTCTCACAGTGGGAGGGTTGATGTTCTCACAGTGAGAGAGTTGATGTTCTCACAGTGGGAAGGTTGATGTTCTCACAGTGGGAGAGTTGATGTTCTCATAGTGGGAAGGTTGATGTTCTCACAGTGGGAGGGTTGATGTTCTTACAGTGGGAGGGTTGATGTTCTCACAGTGGGAAGGTTGATGTTCTCACAGTGGGAGGGTTTATGTTCTCACAGTGGGAGGGTTGATGTTCTCACAGTGGGAGAGTTGATGTTCTCACAGTGGGAGAGTTGATGTTCTCACAGTGGGAAGGTTGATGTTCTCACAGTGGGAAGGTTGAAGTTCTCACAGTGGGAGGGTTGATGTTCTCACAGTGGGAAGGTTGATGTTCTCACAGTGGGAGGGTTGATGTTCTTACAGCGGGAGGGTTGATGTTCTCACAGTGGGAAGGTTGATGTTCTCACAGTGGGAGGGTTGATGTTCTCACAGTGGGAGGGTTGATGTTCTCACAGTGGGAGAGTTGATGTTCTCACAGTGGGAGAGTTGATGTTCTCACAGTGGGAATGTTGATGTTCTCACAGTGGGAAGGTTGAAGTTCTCACAGTGGGAGGGTTGATGTTCTCACAGTGGGAGAGTTGATGTTCTCACAGTGGGAAGGTCGATGTTCTCACAGTGGGAAGGTTGATGTTCTCACAGTGGGAAGGTTGATGTTCTCACAGTGGGAGGGTTGATGTTCTTACAGTGGGAGGGTTGATGTTCTCACAGTGGGAGGGTTGATGTTCTCACAGTGGAAAGGTTGATGTTCTCACGGTGGGAGGGTTGATGTTCTCACAGTGGGAGCGTTGATGTTCTCACAGTGGGAGCGTTGATGTTCTCACAGTGGAAGGGTTGATTTACTTCAGCAAAGGTCACCCCTCATGGAAGGTTCCTTGATGTTGGTGAGGGGCTCTTGATTTAGGGAATTGTATCTGTGCTCCAGTTCCCCGAATTAAGCCTGAATGCCTTCCACATCCCCCCTCCCCTGGGCGCTGTATAATCCTACGGGTTTAGCGCTTCCCCCTTGATTATAATAATAATAATCAGCAAAGGTCAGCGCTGGAGTGTCACCACGGCCATGTATTTAATATCATTTCTACCCACCTGGCAAAATATAAATTGTCTGTTATCCTCCCCTTCCTTGGATCAAACTTTATTACCTTACGTTCCCCAGGCGTTGTATCACCCTTACCTGTTGTCCATGTACATAATAACTGTATATTTAAACATATATATATATTGGAAACTGCTCTCTACGAGTTGTTTTCATGCCCAAATTTGTAAGGCGTGATAATATAGCATTTTGACAAAGGAAGTTGTATTAAAATACAGTATGTAAACTCATTATACTGTATGTGTTTATTTTTCCCTCTGGTTGCTATGCTGGTCTGCTAACAGCTAGCACAATGAGCGGGTTATTTGTGTATTGTTTCGGTCACGGTATTGTGCCTTTTTATTTTTCCTTCACTAACAAAGAGTCTTGTTGATCAAGCCAACGACCAGGATACTCGGTCTGTGACCGGGCCGCGGAGGCCCAGTCCCAGACCGGGGTCATCGTCAGGTAACGTTCGGGTGTCACAAAGGATAGCAGCACACTACTAATGTATACAGTTTTGCTGAAAAATACTATTTTCAGGAGGAAGCTAGGGTATATGACCCGAGGTGTGTATCTCTGCATATATACAATTTACTACAATCCATGTTGTATATGAATGGTATACAATACCGACAAGATGAATTAGACACTTGTGCAAAGCCTGGGTATCTTTATTTAGCGTATCTTTATCTTCATTTGGGTATCTGTCTTTAGTTGGCGAAACGTCTACAAATTAATATAACCAGAAGTTGTACGTGTGTCTAATTCTTCAGCTTTCATCCATATTTTAGGGATTAAAATATTCTTGGCTGGTGGTGGAGATCTAACGTGCAGCCTTAATGATCCTCGGGAAGTCGACAGGCTTTAAATCCAATTAACACAGCAACTAGGTTACAGGTACAGGTGAGTGGTTTGGTCATGGGGTTGTTAGGAAGGGTGGGTTGGAGGGTGGTCCGGGAGAATCAGTACCGCCCAGACAGCCATCGCGAGTGTATATACGTCACCTTCCTCTGCGCCTGCTGCAGCCTCGCAAGTGATTCATTTGGCTGACGCTGTTGCTGCTCCTGGCGGCATCTTTCCTTGACTTGCACGTTACCTACCGCACTGAACTGCTGCTTCTGCCATCTAGTGCTGCACACAATAGCTGCTGCTTGTCTAGTGGTGCCTTCCACGGGCAGTTCTCCCAGCTGCTGCTGTCTGACACTAGCTCCTGGGCTTCTTTCAGTCTGCTACAGTGAGTCCTCTTTTATTATGTAAGTGTTCAGTCACTGCTGTGTTTACGTTGTCTGCAGGAAGTGAGGGCCATGTTTGCCAATTACATAATTGTGTACAGTGAACTCTTAAAATAAAATATTCTCTATATAGTGCGATTTTTCAAATGCAATTTAAAAGTACATCTAAAACTGTAAGGCTTTTAATCGTGCTCTTCAATTTTGGATACACTTTTTAACCGCAGTTGCAAAAACATCGCACTATAAAGAAAAAATGGTTATGACTATGACCATAATTCTTAAAGGAGGTGGACGGGTAAGCCAGCGGAAGGCCTCTGTCAGATGGCCAAAAGCTCCAACGGCTGGTCATCTAAGACCAGCGTCAGGAAACACTTGTCCTGTTTCCTGATGAACATTACCTAACCTATCGTACTATAAAGAGGAGCTGTATATAGTGATTAGCAGGTTAATAACGTAGTTTATATAGTGCCACCCTTCCCTTGAAGTTCTTACATGTCACAGAAAAAATTACATTTTCATTCGTAATTTGTGAGTAGACGTTTGAAAGACGACTTTACCAATATATTGTGAATAAATGATACGATAAAGCTCATGCAGCAGGGAGAGTAGACCTAGTGGCGACCAGTGAAGAGGCGGGGCCAGGAGCTGTGACTCGACCCATGTAACCACAAACGGGTAAATATATTTTTATTGTAATATCGTGCGTCATCTGAACCCCAGCTCCCCTCCTTAAAGAAAAAAAAATACACCAAGACCTGGTCTGGGAGCGGGCCGCGGGGGCGACGACCCTCGCAACAATAAAACACTAAGTTATCTACGTGTCGAAGATTTATATCGTACCTTATTTTGTACTAAAACTAATACAGTCCACCAACCTTGGTAAAATTTACATAATACAAAATATCGTAATTTGGCCAACTTAATTTTGGAAGGAGAGGGCAATGAGTACGATGGAGAGCAACATTTACCATTTACCATGATACCGCAAACCTACTCGCAGTACGAGGTTAAAATATCCAGTACTCGTCTGTATTATTTCATGTAGGTTTATTTAAGCCATATAAGGTGTTGCTGGCATTATTAGTTTTGTTTGAGTTCGGGTTCATTTTCTTGTATCAAATATTCTAATTTCTTGGATTGTACCTGATCGTCGTCTTTTCCTATGCTTCGTATGACACTTGTGGGTTTAGTGCTTTTCCTGGATTAGTAGAATATTTCAAGTCATCAGTGTGCGATGGAAGTGATGCAGGAAGCTCGAGATATTTGTGAGGAACTTTGGAGGAAGAAATGAAAATGGAAGGTTATAAATGTTGTATGGTAAAATATAACCTAGTGCATTACTGTCGAGGCCTTAAACTAGTATACTACACTTCCCTTCGTTTGTTAGTTTAATATGTTTATTATGCACCCCATACCCATCCTGTGGGCGGTAGTCAAAAGATTACAGTGGTACATAATTGGTCCAGGGACTGGACTCCAAAGTTTTGATAGCTGAGCAAGTTACAGAGGTAATCAACTCACAATTTACAAAGGTAATGAACTCACAATTTACAAAGGTAATGAACTCCAGGTAGGTCTAGTCACAATCATGACAAGTTACAAAGGTATTTACAGATTAGAGGTACGTAATGGGTCCAGGGACTGGGCCCCCAAAGTTTTGATAGCTGAACTAGGTACACAGGTAATGAACTCAAAAGTTACGAAGGTAATGAATCCTGTAAGAATGGTTACTTACGTTTATACATGGCTACAATCATGAACAAATTATAGAGTAATGAGTAATTCACACTTCCACACCCGGTCACAACTGTTTACCTGGAGTTTACCTGGAGAGAGTTCCGGGGGTCAACGCCCCCGCGGCCCGGTCTGTGACCAGGCCTCCTGGTGGATCAGAGCCTGATCAACCAGGCTGTTGCTGCTGGCTGCACGCAAACCAACGTACGAGCCACAGCCCGGCTGATCAGGAACTGACTTTAGGTGCTTGTCCAATGCCAGCTTGAAGACTGCCAGGGGTCTGTTGGTAATCCCCCTTATGTGTGCTGGGAGGCAGTTGAACAGTCTCGGGCCCCTGACACTTATTTTTTTTTATATTTTATTTAAAAAGCACAATACACATTATACATGTATGCTATACATACGTTACATAAACTAAGACATGTTATCCATTAAATATGAAACAACAAATCCACGTTCCCTATCCCAGCACTAACTTATACTTAAGAAACACTCGTTCAACTTAAAATGGTTGCATTCCCCAAAAATTCAAACATACATGTGACTACACGAAGGACAGCCCACACCTGAACATACAGGTGGGTTTAATAAATTCATAAATACAACCAGTTTCTTACACACAAAAGGCTATATAATCCAAAGAATATCACACGTATTTACATTGTACATGAAAGTTTATATACAAAGTCATACTCATATAATCCAGTTCCCTGCCCCCTCATTTTCTTACCACAAATACAAGGATGTATAAGTGATTAATAAAATAAGAACTATACTGGATATTAACAAAAATTCCTCTACCACACAATCCCAGTACTTAAATAACACTATATCCGATGGTATATTACCACCAGTTACACATCCAACAACATGACCTACCAAATCCCCCTTTTAACAATAATTATTAAAGCCAGCGCAGACAAAAAATATTTACATGCACCGTTTTGAGAAAAACCTTAAGTAACCTAACAATCAGGGTATGCCCTTACCTCATTAAAACTTTAATGAGAATTTACCAGAAATTGGTGATGCATAAACAACAAAACAAAAATATAAAAGTACATAGGAACACAGATATGTACATTATATTACTATACACACACACCTGTATAAATGGAAGAATATACACCCACAATATTTAATCTCAATAATAATGAAACATCAACCAAGAAATTCAAACTATCAGAACATCATTGTATAACATGGATTTTACACGTAAAAATTAGAGAATACACTACATGCTACCTCGACTTTAAAACAACTTATGTAAATATTTAATATAAACCAAGACTAGAATTATCATATTGAAACATATCAAATGGGTTCTCCCCACACAAGGCCGGGGCAAAAAAGGAAACCCCCTCATTGAATACCAAACAGGTACACCCCTACCACTAACTAAATCCTAGCTTAAGATCAAACTTGTTAAAGACTGGACACAAAATCCTAATCTCCCTATCTGAAACACAAATTAAACATCCTTGACATAGTCATATTCGTCACATTAACGTGTGCAAAAGTATTACAATCCTTCTTCTATAGAGAAGTACCGTTATAAAGGAAATCACTTGTTTATTATTTATATCTCAAGAAAAGCTAAGCCACAAGGGCTATAAGGAAAGTACTTGCAACTACATGTTTGAAACTACAAAATACAAACATCATCCTATACTAACGTACTCTTGACTACAGTGTTTCCTTGCTTATTTTTTATTTTAAAACCCTTCTCAATGTCATTAAAAAGGATTACTAGTATTCCCTGGCAGTATCATTTTTGCACATGTTCAGTACTGCTTGACCTAAAAAGCCATAACAGCCGCTGAAGCCACCTATCCTCGATAGTGAGTGCAATAATATACCCAACCAAAATATGTAAATGCAAGGCATTCCAGGTGTGACTGTATGTATCCAAGGTACTGATCGCCAATATCAAATATCTCTGCAGGAACATAACCATTTCATAAATATATGCTCTCACTAGCTCACCCTCTCATCACCTTCCACACTGCTAGCCTAACCTTACACCCCCCCCCTCCCAATAAAGGAGACCCTTCCCTTGGCCTCCCCCCCCTGTTCCCTTAGAAGCTGTGCTACAGTAAAATTACGATAACCTATCGAAAAACTTGATTCCCATCTTCCCCCATATATTAACCTATTCCTACACCTTGTCCTAAAAAACCTCGCTGCTAACGCTTTTATCCTCAACTGCCCTGAAATCTGCCTCATACCCCAAGAAACATGCAAATAATCTGCCATAACATACATCAAAGCCCTGCCCACTTCGCTTGCTACCCCACTAACATCCATCGACAAAGATCTAAGAAAAGACCAACTCCCCCCCCCCCCAACATCCTAATAACCCCCGCCATCCAGACTCTCACCACTCCCAAAGATGAACAAAAATATACCACATGATATGCAGTTTCCTCCTCCCCACAGAATAAACATGTTGCCTCTCTTACCAACCCCATCTTATGCAACATGTGCTTAGATGCCACCACACCCATTAGAAAACGGTACACCAACTCCCTAACCCTTGCTGGTATCCTCAGCGTCCTGAACTCCCTCCATATGACCCTCCAGTTATACATGGGGTATACTGCGACCCCCTGCAATACACCCCTTCCCCACACCACACCCACCACTGTGTTTACCTTCAACCTTTTTACCTGCCCCACTGTCAACATGAATCTTATTACATCTTCACACTTTCTCAAATCCCTACCACTCCACCAGTTTCTAGCATCCCTCATCACCCTATCCACCCTAACACCCCTCTCCCCCCCCACCCTTAGATACCTCTGCTTAATATATAATGCCATTACCCTAGGCCCTAAGGCCAACAAACCTAGTCCCCCCCTTTTCACCTCCGTCATGACCACATCTTTGGACAACCAGGCCCTCCCAAACCCCCACACAAACCTCAACACCCTCCTCTGTATTTCCTGTATATCCTGCACCCTCAAAGGGAACACCTCCGCTACACCCCAGACCTTACTATACACCACCGAGTTAATTACCAACGCCCTCTGCTGTAACGCCACTTCACTGACCCTCAAACCTTTTAACTTGCCTATAACCCTACTCGTGACTGCTTCTGAGTTAATCCGCCTACATTCCTGCAACTGCTTCATATACCATATCCCACACACCCTAATTCTGTCACAAACCGTCCATCCCATCTCCTCCCCCAATCTCCCCCCAACCCATGTTCCTACTTCCAATAACCTAGACTTTGCTAAATTAACTACCATTCCTGAAACATTCCCAAAACTCCTTATGACCTCTCCCACCCTTCTTAAAGCCTCCCCACTCGTAACTAACACAGTTGTATCATCCACATAACCTACTATGCCCCCCATACTTCCCCCCCTACCCCCCGCAATTCCTCGTCCACAGCCTCAAAGAAAGGATGTTGCACGCATGCAAAGAGCAACTGTGACAACGGGCAACCCTGCCTTAATCCCTGTTCCATCATCACCGCCCCCCCCCAGCTTACCATTAACCTGCACCCTCATGACAGCCCCCTCATACAGAGTGCGCACCCACCTCACTACCCCCCCTCCAAAACCCAATTTCTCCAAACAGCCCCACAAAAAGTCCCTCTTCACGCAGTCATATGCCTGAGCCCAATCCAAGCCAAGGACGCCCCCTCCCCGACAGTTCTCTATAAAATCCCTTATCCCACTGTGCCCATTCTTCATAGTCCGTCCCGGAATCCCATACTGTCCCTCATGTACTCTACTCCCAATTACCTTCTTTAACCTGTTCCCCAATACCTTCGCAAAAATTTTGTAATCCGTACACATTAACGACAACGGACGATAATCTCCCAAACCCTTCTCCTCCCCTCCCTTCTTTGGCACCAAGACAACGACCCCAGTTCTCTGTGTTTGCGCCATTCTGCCCCATTTCAACATATAATTCAGAACCGCCACTAGGCACTCCCTCAGAACCTCCCAATGTGCTTTGTAAAAATCATTAGATAACCCATCTATTCCCGGTGCCTTCCCCTGACTCAACCCATTCACCACTTCCCCCGCCTCTGCCCCCGTAATGCCTCCCTCCAACAACTCCCGATCCCCCTGCCCCATACCCTGCGGAACCCTTATCGCTCTAAATGTTTCTAACCCACCCACCCCTCCCCTTCTCTTCCATTTCTCCGTAAACCAATAATCAGCATACCTACTGATAGAATCTGTGTCAGAGAGGCCCTGTCCCTTCACATAACCCTCCCCACCCTCCACAACAATATGCGCCACGGTATTCCTCAACTGTCTATCCTTGAATTTTCGGAGTACATACCCGGTTGGCTTATCACCTTTTAGTACGTCCTCCAATCCTGCCCTGACCCTGAGTGCATCAAAACGTTCATTATGCATCTCCACTAAACGACTCCTAAGTTCCCCCATAACTCCTTCCACTCCCTCCCTACCCCCCCCCCCGCATAACAATCATTCAACTGACCCTCTAAATAATTCTGCAATCCAAACCTCCAGCGTGCCCGTTCCCTGCCCCTCTTCCTAAAAAATTCTACAATTTTCACCTTTGCCTGCAACTCCCACCAATCTAGCAAATCCACCTCCTCATCCCTAGCCTCCCAAAACCCTTTCCACCATGACTGAAAAGACCGACCTTGATCTTCCTCCTGTAAAAGCCTCACATTTAATTTCCAATAGCTCTGATATATTCTCGGAATACCATCCACCCTAAGGTCAGCCAACACTGCTCTGTGGTCAGATAAACCTACGTCTACCGTTCTAACTCTCTCCACTCCTATCCCCTGCCTCACATAAATCCTATCCAACCTTGCCTCATAACTCCCCTGTACATAGGTATGCTCAACCTGATACCCCCCCCTGCCGACCACATCTACCACCCCGACATCACACAATGCATCCCTTAAGACACCCAACACGCACCCCGCCCCCCTAGGTACTACGTCTACATGCCTAATCACACAATTCCAATCACCTCCAATTATCGCTATGGCAGGTAAACCCCTGAGATAGTATAACAAAACGTCCCGAACAAAATCTGATTTTATCCTCACGTTACCAATCGCAGGCATATAAACTCCCACAAAACATACCCTACTCTCCCCCCACCACCCATCCACCCGAACAACCCTCCCCCCACCCCCCTCCTCCCACCCGATGACTCGCAATGGACTGGTCTCCTTTACTAAAACAGCCACTCCACCCTTTAAAAGCGTTGCCATGCTTACAAACAACTTATATCCTCTCAATCTCAACTCACTACCTGACTTATAGTTATGTTCCTGTAGGAAACAAACATCAACGTCATACCTTTTGAGGAACCACTCCAACCACACCCTTTTTACTTCAGTCTTTAGGCCATTAGCATTTATCGTTACACACCTGAATGGTCAAGGAAAGGCGGCTTACCTCTGTGCCGCTGTGGCTTGCTCACACTTCCCTTCAAGCTGCTCACACTTTCCTTATTACTCTTTTTAATAAGACCCCCTACCCCCCCTTGTCTCTCCCCCGATTTTTTCCTGTACTCCCCCCCCTGTAGGGGACTTGCGGACCACCTCTGCCCATGCCTTCTTACCTGGTCTTTGCCCAGGTGTTAAAACATCATCTAATTCAGTCAACCCCGCTGGCCGCTTCCTAGAGCTGCCTCCCAAAGCCATCTCTTCCTCAGGTACATCCTCCCTGTGTACCTCTGCCACTACAAGTGTATCCTTTCCAGTATTCCCTGCTACTTCCGTCTTCTCACTCAGCCCTTGCAATTGCTGCTTTTCACTGGTCCGTCCATCCATGTCCTCTCCTACCAAAGCCTCCTCTAAGAATTCCTGGAGCACTGACTCCAAGGACACCTCCTGTGTCGACTCCACCACTTCCTCCACCACCACAGGCGTTGGAGTAGGATCTCCCTCCTCCACCGGGAGTGTGACACACGTCCCCATCTGTTCATCCTCCTTCTCCACCTCCTCACTCCATAGAGGAGTCCCAGTCTTCGCCGCCACCACCACACTCGTTTGCTGGACGTCCACCACCGGGGTTGACACCCCCGGGGCAACTCTACGTGCACATTGCGCCGCTATATGGTCATAAGAGCCGCAAAGACGACACGTTCTCCTTTGCCCCACATACGACACATATACCTGATTTCTGGTGCCTGTCAACATGACATACGAAGGTATAGGCGTCTTTAAGGTCATCTTGATGTTGTATGACCCTTCCGGGAGGCCCTCATATGGTCCATCCCGCCATACCCCACCTCTGGCTTCATGAATGACTCCATACTTGCTAAAAACTTCCTCTATACCAAACTTAGTTGCCTCAAAGGGTACATTCCTCACTCGTACCCACGTATAGTAAGTAGATACGTCATGCATGCACACATCCATCGTCGAGTTGAGGCACATTCGGCGTTCCTGGTACTCCTCCACCACACTGCTGTAGAAGCTAGTCCTCAGGAACTTCACAAATACTCGTTTCATCCCATTAAGGGCCACACCATACAGTTCCTCGTTAGGGATACCATATAAATCCCTAATAATTGCAGGAAGAATGACGTTCATCGTAGCAGGGCTCAGAGAACCCCTCAACAGCTCAATGCAGACTGTGTTAATCCTCCTGCCAGTGTACTCCGCCATGTCTGAACAGTGAAAACTGCGCAGAAACCAGATGTAGTGGGAGCTACTGCGCAGTGCGTCCGCACGGCCCAACAGCGATGCGAAGAATGACACACCCCACACACACACCCCACACACACACCCCACACACACACCCCACACACACACTCCACACACACACCCCACACACACACCCCACACACACACACCCCACACACACACCCCACACACACACCCCACACACACACCCCACACACACACACCCCACACACACACCCCACACACACACCCCACACACACACACCACACACACACACCACACACACACACCACACACACACACACCACACACACACACACACACACACACACACCACACACACACACACACACACACACACACCACACACACCACACCACACACCACACAACCACACAACCACACAACCACACAACCACACAACCACACACACACCACACACACACCACACACACACCACACACACACCACACACACACCACACACACACCACACACACACCACACACACACACCACACACACACACCACACACACACACCACACACACACACCACACACACACACCACACACACACCACACACACACACCACACACACACACCACACACACACACACCACACACACACACCACACACACACACCACACACACACACCACACACCACACACACACACACCACACACACCACACACACCACACACACCACACACACCACACACACCACACACACCACACACACCACACACACCACACACACCACACACACCACACACACACACCACACACACACCACACACACACACCACACACACACACCACACACACACACCACACACACACCACACACACACCACACACACACACCCCAGACACACCCCAGACACCACACACACACCCCAGACACCACACACACACCCCAGACACCACACACACACCACACACACCACACACACCACACACACCACACACACCACACACACCACACACACCACACACACCACACACACCACACACACACACCACACACACCCCACACACACACACCACACACACACACCCCACACACACACACCACACACACACACCCCACACACACACACCACACACACACACCACACACACACACACCACACACACACACACCACACACACACCACACACACACACACCACACACACACACACACACACACACCACACACACACACACCACACACACACACCACACACACACCACACACACACACCACACACACACACACACACACACACACACACACACCACACACACACACACACCACACACACACACACACCACACACACACACCACACACACACACCACACACACACACCACACACACACACACACACACACACCACACACACACACCACACACACCACACACACACACACACCACACACACTCACCACACACACACACCACACACACACCACACACACACACACCACACACACACACCACACACACACCACACACACACCACACACACACACCACACACACACACACACCACACACACACACACCACACACACACACACACACCACACACACACACACACACACACCACACACACACACCACACACACACACACACCACACACACACCACACACACACACACCACACACACACCACACACACACCCCACACACACCCCACACACACCCCACACACACACCACACACACACACCCCACACACACCCCACACACACACCCCACACACACCACACACACACCACACACACCACACACACACCACACACACACACCACACACACACACCACACACACACCACACACACACCACACACACACCACACACACACCACACACACACCACACACACACCACACACACCACACACACACCACACACACACACACACCACACACACCACACGCACCACACACACCACACACACACACCACACACACACACCACACACACCACACACACACACACACCACACACACACACACACCCCACACACCACACCACACACACATACACATACACTACACATACACATACACTACACATACACACACAGACACACACACACACATACACATACACACACACACACACACACACACACACACACAGAGGAGCTTGGACTCGACCCCTGCAGTCTCAACTAGGTGAGTGCGCGCGTGCGCGCGCACGCACGCACGCACACACACACACACACACACACACACACACACACACATGCACATATGTGGTAATGCTTTATTTACAGCTAGCAAAGTCAGGGTATTTCTCCAGAATGGTCTGCAATATACCATTGTGGATAAAATACTTTGCCATTTCTTGAACACTTCTGAGTGAGTTGTTTCTAAATTCATTAATTTTATGTAAAGTAAAAGGACACAAGTGCAACTAATGTGACATTTATTGACACTTATTAATTTTATCGCACTCCAGTACATAATGACGCAAGGTGTGACAATAGTCCATATGGCAAAGTTTACATTTCGATTGGTCTACATCTGGTGGTGGTGATTTAACCTGCCAAAGATACTTGTAACCCAGCCTGAGCCGGGCGGTAGTGACATCCAAGAGTCTGCTTATTTTGTTGGATGCACCATAGACATGGGGCTCCTCCTGCATGATAGAATGATGATAGATGGACTGACTGGTGTCAATCTCCCTGAGTCTTAAGTCAATAAAATTCAGCTGAAGTTCTTTTCGTATTATTGCTCTCAAACTACCACATGACAAGCCAAGATTGTAATCTACTCCCTCTTTGAAAGCATACAGCTTAGCCAATTTATCAGTTCTATCATGCGTCTGAAGACCAATGTGAGATGGAATCCACAGCATGTGCACCCTGACTCCACTGTCCACAATCTTACCATACTTATGTCTGGCTTCTGACACAAGCATGCCACAATTTATACTTAATGAGTTGAAAGCATTTATGGATGACAGAATCAGTTACAATTAAACTGTCAATCTTAGATACATAGATGCATATCAGTGCAAGGAGTATGGCAAACAGTTCTGTCTGAAGGGTAGAGGCCCAATTATTAATGCGCGCTCCAATTTCTTTAAAATTTTTTTTTTTTTATTTTGCCACCGAAGTGGCTAGTTTATTGTGCACCCCATGTCCATCCTGTGGACGGTAGCGCGAGAGCATATGGATACACAAAAGGCCTAGGAACTAGGCCCCAAAGGGTTAACAGGAATACATATGGATTTATATCTACATACCTATAGTTCACTTATCTGTTACAAGCAAATTTAGAAAATTTGCTTAGTATATCTGGTATCTTATTTTCATTAATAAGATATCTTGACATGTCACATAGGTTATTGTACTGTCTGTCTCTGTATTCCTCAATAACTGGACAATTAAGCACATAGTGTTCAAGAGAGTGACCATATGCCTGATCACATAATTTACATTTAGTTTGATCATCATCTGTGTCTCTCCCAAACTGCCAGAAGTACTTGTAACCAAGCCTAAGCCTGGCCACTACAACATCAGTCAGTCTGTTCACATTGCAAGTTGCTCCATAAACATACTTATCTACGTTCATGTTATCATAGTGGGTTATAGATCTACTCAGGCTTCTAACTGCATTCCTATAACAATCATTTTCATTATTTACTTCTCTCCTAATATTATTCCTAATGCTAGACACAGTTATACCAAAGTTATATTCTACATTCTCCTTCTCGATACTCTTCTTGGCTAACATATCAACTTAATCATGAAGGAGTAATCCAATGTGTGATGGGATCCATAGCAATTGTACATTAATTCCTTTGTCCCTAATTTTTGAGTATCTATACCTGGCTTCCCCAATGAACATGTTGTTGGAGTCATTATATGAGCCAAGAGCCTTCAATGATGACATAGAATCAGTAATGATGATAGAGTCAAGCTCAGTGTCATAGGTTAGCTTTAGCACCATTAGGATTGCAAACAATTCAGTTTGCAGTGTAGACGCCCAGTTGTTAATTCTTATGCCTAACTCAACAAATTTATTATCGTTCTTAACTAGGGAAGTGACAACAAGAGCAGATGCAATCCTGCCAGAAGACTCCTGTTTAGATCCATCAGTGTATATAACTTGTGATAACTTGTTACTACCAGCTAGGTGAGAAATTTCTTCTTGAGCAGTTGCTCTAACAAGAGATTTAAGGAAGGGATTACTAGCAATGAGCTTCTTGGGAGGGACTTGTAGGTATGTGATATTAAATGAACACATCTTCCATGGAGGGGTGAAATGCTCTTGTTGCCTACAGTGATACAGTTCATGCAGGTTATAAAACTTAATGCAATTGCACGTTTTCACAATCCATTTAGATCTGTGTGTATTTACCTCTAGACACTTGGTAAGATTCACTGTGACAGTGTCTGGTTCGTTTCTCAACATTCTAATACCGAGTACAGTGTTAATTTCAACAATCCTATCACTGATACTAGAAATACCAAGCTCCTTCCTCATGTTAAGAACTTTTGTAGATCTGGGACAGCCAAGAATAATCCTGAGAGCTTCATTTTGCATTAACTCCAAGGGTCGGAGAGAACTTTAGCTAATATCAACATGGGAGCAGCATAATCAATTAAGGACCTCACATAGGCTATGTACATCATTCTCACGATTCTCACATTTGCACCATAGTTGGGATTGTAGCCAGCAACAGCTTTGAGAGCATTTAGCCTAGCTTTACATTTCTTGTTTAGTTGTGGTATAGTGGATTTGTTAAAGGGTACATCTACACCAAGATATCTGTAAGTTTTAACGTAGCTAATGATTTCACCCTGCAAATAGATGGGTGGGGGATGTCGTTTGCTTGTTAATATCTTAGTTTTAGAGGAAGATATTATGAGGCTTAGTCGATTACAAATTGCTTGAACTTCATTAAGAATGGTATTCATCTTCTTATGCCCTGTTGTATGGATCATGATACCATCAGCATAGCTTATAGCTATATGTTTAGGTGAGGCAGGTAGAGCATTTAGGAGAGCATTAATCAGAATATTAAATAGCATGGGACTAAGAACTCCTCCCTGCGGTGTACCTAAAGACATTTCTTTAGAATCACTTCTGAAGCCTTGGTAAAGGACAGAGGATACTCTATTTGACAGGTATCCTATTATCCAGCAGAGTAAGCTACCACCAATATTCATTTTGGCTAGTTCATGTAGTATAACGGTTCTGTTCGCAATATCAAATGCAGATTTTAGATCAAGAAAAGTGGTAAAACTAGTAGAGGTGTGTGCAGTGAGAAAGGTGGAAATACAGTTCTGCACACTTTTACCTTTCATGAACCCATAGAGGTAGGGGGAAAGTTGATGTCTGATTCTGTAGTACAGTCTGTTAAGCATCATTCTTTCAAAAGTTTTACAAAGACAACTAGTTAAGGAGATCGGCCTAAATGTATCAGGCTGTTGGGGCTTAGGGATAGGCACAATGAGACTATTGGTCCAGGAAGTAGGAAGAACGCCCTCAATGTAACTGAGATTATACAGTGCCAACAAAGGGTTATCAGGCACGTGCCTTAGAGTTCTGAGAATATCATAGGTTATACCATCCTCTCCAGGAGCAGTTGATCGACCTTTGGTTAATGCATTATTTAATTCATACTCGGTAAAGAGGCAATCACACTCATCAATATTTTGGCTCATAAAATTAATCAGTTTCAACATTTCTTCAGAAGTACTCTCTAAATTTTTTCTAATATGAGATGGAAGGCTTTCATGCCTGGATGTTTTGGACCAGTCATTTATGAGGTCATTTGCTTTTTCAAGAGGAAAGGGATGAGCAACATTGCCAGTCTTTTTCCTGGTTATTTTATTTATACCTTTCCAAGCCAAACTCAAAGGGGTGGACCTATTTAATCCACTAACAAACTGTTCCCATTCCTGTTGCCTAAGTTCTTCCTTTCTATTCCTTGCGTTTGTTAGTGCAGCTTGGAACGTTCTGAGCAGGTCTGGGGTTCTACATTCACGGTATGCTTTACCAATCCTCCTAGCTGCATGTGTTAGATTGCGCAGCTGTGGATCATTATAGTATTTACATTGGTTTTTATTGTTATTTGTAGTGGAGGGTTTTTGTTTCCTATTCCTGCCCACTTGATCTGTGAGAACACACTCAATAGTGGTAATTAAATCATCATTAAATTTTTGTGTGCCAATGGGCTCGTAATTCTTATACCATTGATCCAAGTGGTTAATAAAGTTGTCTCTGTGTTCTGGTTTGAGAATAAGTTTCCTCCTTCTGTATTTAGCTCCTTGATTGCTGGAGATGTGATCAAGATTGACAGTTGTTAGTCTTGGGAAGTGATCAGATAGAAGATCATCAACTAGGACAGAGTCATGCATCGTATATGATGTATTAAATCCAAGACACAGATCTAGTATGCCACCATATATGAGAGTAGGCTCGGTAGTGCCCACAATTCGAACATTATCATGCTCATTTAGCAATCTCACTAGTTTAGTTCCATTGGTGTTTGTTATAGACCCACCAATATTCTTATTTCTGGCATTAAAATCTCCAAGAATGATGGTAGGTTCACTATTGATGCGATCTGGTAAAGCATCAGGTCGAAGCTGGTTCGCTGGGGCATAGAGATTAAAAATGTTTATGGAAAAATCGCCTGCATATACTTTGACACCATGATACTGCATGTTAACTCGACTCTGCAAGGAAAGGAGTGAATGTGGCAAGTTCTTTCTGACATACATCACACAACAGTTGGTTGACCTTAGGTTATAAGCTGCATATCCAGGCAAGTTTGGTGGAGGTGCTCCATCTTTCAATCTACATTCCTGCAAACAGATGACATCAATATTCTTGGTTGCACTAATATGATGTAAGTCAGGCAACCGCTTCCTGATGGAAGCAATGTTCCATGAAAAGATTTGTAATGTATCCATTGTAGTGAGTTATTACAATCTCTTGCTCATAAGATGGTAAAACTATTATGCTTTGACTACAGTGTGCAGATACTTAAGAGCAAATAGCATAGTTTGTACGTCTTTATCTTCAGGACCTTTATTTTTAAGCATTTTTCGGCATTTTGGCAGCCAGTGATAAGGCAAGTCTTGAAGGCAAGAGTTATGGGCTTCTTTCTCACAAATTGCTGGAAGCTGAACGGAGATTGCTGCACTTTTGACATCATCACCATGCTCAAGAGCATCATCCTGATTACATATATTTATTAAACTTGTCAGGATCTGTTCAAGATGCTCAATTTTTTTCTGGAAAGTTGTTATAAAATGAGGAAGGTCTAACGAATTCAATGCCTCTCCGGAGGATGGCACTTCTGGGTTAGTGCTTTCTTTAACACCTATCGCCTTAACAGGTACCATGGTTACATTAGTGTTCTCTGTTTCATCATTCATTGCAGGTAGGTCCTGTGCATCTGACTCATCTCCAATTTCCAGGGAGGTTACCTGTGTGGTGTCCGTCTGACTGTTGTAGTTGTGTGTATTGGGAGAAATGACAAACTCATCCCCATATTCAGGTGTAGCCATAGGTATCTGTAGTGGCAGACCAGTAGTTCCATATGTGCTAGCAGGGATGGCTAGCTCCTCCACAGCTGGTGTGTGTGATGGCATTCTGGTATCACCAGAATCCTTTGCAGTGAGGTGGGGTTCTTGCACACTTTGGAGAGGTTCAGTCTCAGATCTGGCTGTGGTAGACTGGATGGCCCCATCTTCAGTTACCATTAAAGAAGGAGCCATCACTCTGTACGACAACAGCAGCACTACCAGCTGCACCAGTGGATTGGTGAACAGAACCATCAACGTAAATAATTTGCGAGAGTGTGTGCTATGTGACTAAGTTATCAATACAGCTCAAGGCATCATGTTTGGCTTCAAGGCGAAGTTTTGGTTGTGATTTAAGAAGTAGTTTGGGGGTAATGGAGGAATGGTAGTTTGGAATGGGGTAATATCCCATGGAGCGGAGAAGTGCCGCTGTTGCCTTGACATAGATCATGTATCTGATTCATGCGGAGGTCGATTCCAGATTTTTCGATCCATCTGGAGGAGTGTTCACCAGTGCTGAGGAAAGTTTGGAGGGCTTCTGTGCAGGGGTTTGAATGAGCTTGCCTGAGCATATTAACCCCAATTAGGATATTTCTTTCAGTAACACGATCTCTGATGCTTGGAATATCAAGTTCTTTTTGCATATTTAAAATTTTGGCAGTACGAGGGCATCCTAAAATGATCCTCATTGCTTCGTTCTGCAGTTTTTCCAGCCCTCCAAGCTTCCAGTCAGACACAAGAGCAAGTAGTGGCGCAGCATAATCAACCAATGATCTAATATAAGCAAGATACATCATTTTCACAATTTTAACATTAGCACCATACCTGGGGTGAAGCCCTGCCACAACTCTAAGTGCTCTTAGTCTTTCTTTGTATTGGCGACAAAGTCTTGTTACAACAGGTCCAAGTAGTGGAACCTCAAAGCCTAGATACCTGTATCTGCTTACATATTCTAGAAAAGACCCATCATGCAATTGGATCTGACGAACTGTGCCCCTCTGTCGAGGAGGACGTCTATTGAGTATCTTTGTTTTATCAGTAGAGATTTATCAACCCCAGGTCCTGACACGAGGCTAGTACATGATTAAGAATGTTTTGGGTGTTGGAGAATCCGGTGGTGTGAATCATTATATCATCAGCAAAACTAATCACATAATGATGGGGCTAACTAGGCATAGCATTAAGTAATGCATTAATTAGAATATTGAACAGTGTGGGACTGAGCACACCTCCCTGTGGGGTTCCTAATTCCAAGTCTTTAGTTACACTTCTATGTCCCTGGAACAACACAAACGATTTTCTGTTGGACAGCGGAGAAGCCATCCTCCAACATCCATTCTGGCAAGTTCACTAATGATTACATGTCGGTTGGCTACATCGAAAGCGGATTTAAGGTCAAGGAAGGTAGTGTATGAGCTGTCAGTGTGCAGGGTGAGAAAGGTGGCTATGCAATGATGCACGCTCCTTCCATGCATGTAACCGGGGAGACAAAAATTGTTTGATTCTGTACATGAGACGATTAAGAATCATTCTCTCAAATGTTTTACACAAGCAGCTAGTAAGAGATATTGGGCGAAATGCATTTTGTTGATTGGGCTTAGGAATTGGAATGATGAGGCTGTTGGTCCAAGACTGAGGGAGCTCCCCAGTTACATAGCTCATGTTATATAATTCAAGTAATGGATTACCTGGTACTCGACACAGCAATCTGAGTATGTTGTAAGTAATACCATCCTCACCAGGCGACGTGGAGTTGCCCTTAGTGCTGCATCAAGTTCATAATTAGTGAAAGGAATGTTGCAATCATCTGCATAAAACAAAGTCTCTCCCTTGCATCATATTTGTCATTTAATTTTGCCTGTGTGGTACTGGGAAGATTGTCATAGCTAGATGTAGCAGCCCAAACACTGACTAACTCGTTCGTCCTATGCAAGGGATGAGGGTGCGCGATCTGCCCAGTTCTGTTACCCTTAATTCTATTTATGTCCCTCCATGCTCGGCTAAGTGGGGTGTGAGCATTAAGACCGTTGACAAACTTTTCCCAGTCTGTTTGCCGCAGCTCTGTCATACGCTCTCTGGCAGCAGCAAGGGCAGTTTGGAAGAGCCTCAGCATTCCAGGGGTACGATGTTTTCTATAGGCTAGGCCTAGTCTGCGAGCAGTACGTTTCAGTGTACGAAGTTTAGAATCATTGTAATAAGTATGGTTTTTAAGGAGGTATGATTATTATGGAAGTTTGTTGGGTTTAGAGTAGCAGGAGGTTTCAGTGGCGGCTCTAAGTAGTTCTGAATACTGTCGTTACCACTCGTTTCTACTACCTCTCGTATCCATCACTAACCCCCCCCCCCCTCTTTCCTTTCTCTTCTCAGAATGTCTACTGTTAACCACCAATCTAGAATACTCCCATACAATAGGGATTAAAGAAAACTTTAATTGCACGTATACTGAGAGATTCGCCACTCGGTGTATTTGCTTCTAATTCTTGAACTTTTAAGAGTACTGTTGTGGGGAGTGTCACTGGGATCATTGCTCTTTGTAACGGTTGTCTTTCAGAGTTTAACTTGTGGCCACCTGCACTGTTTCTAGCTCCGTAGTGTAGAACTGAGGTTGTGGTGGCCTCCAGGGCTGTAGCTCTGCTGTAAAGCTGAGGTAGCGGCCTCCAGGGTTGTACCGTTGTTGTAAAGCTGGGGTTGTGGTGGCCTCCATGGTTGTAGAGCATAGACAACCGGTGTGAAGAAACACACCCAATGTTTCTACCCTCGCTTGGGATCTAGACTGACAGTTATCGTGTCTGGTGGAAGTAGTGTTAACCAAGTTCTCTCTTAGGGGAAGGGGAAGATGATCAGGTTATGGTGTCTAGGGGAGGGAAGGGGAGATTGACCAGTTTATCGTGTATGGGTGGGGAAGCGGAGACGACCACGTTATCACTTCTAGGAGGGGAAGGAAGATAAGGTTATCGTCTGTGGTATTATTGCCCAAATGGTTGATGTTGGTAGGTACTTGAGGTAAGTGGGACAACCAGGGAGGCAGATACGAGGAGGTGGAAGAGGATGGGGTGGAGAAATAAGCAGATTACCGAAACTTAATTAGGATTATTTATCCTGAAGGCTAATAACCCTGGGTAGCCTAGTAAAATCAATCAGTGCAGCTTCTATTGAAGTAGTTTGATCTTTTCCCCATATCGCAACCCACAACAGTGGGCTACTATCTAGGTACCTACTTATTGCTAGATGAACACGATTCGCACGAGCAACCGACGTTAGAATTGCCACTTTCCTCCACCCAGGATTGAACCCAAGTCCTTAGGTTGTGAGCCGGATGCTTTACTATTGTAAACACAACTCTGGTAGTGCAAAGTTTTGTTTATCTTGAAGCAAAGCCTGGGGTAGGAAAATTATTGGCAATTCCACATGTACATAATACCAGCAGCAGTGTTTCTTACAGGGGTCAGACTAACAGAACCTAGCTACATATAATAATTAATAATATAATATTTCTTCAAGTACATGTACAATGTATATAAGCATAGCTGACATCAATGACATACTATACAGAAAGCCCCATGTTATGCAAAGTATTGTGGGAAAATTAGGTGAATTTTGTCCCCAAGATGCGACCCATACCAGTCGACAAACACCCAGGTACATATTTTACAGATAGGTGAATATTAGGCAGTAGGTATATTAACGAAACACGTCCTAATGTATCCATAGCGTAAATTACCTTGGATAATCCAAGTGTGTGTGTGTGTGTGTGTGTGTGTGTGTGTGTGTGTGTGTGTGTACACGCACACGGCGTTTCAAAAAGATGCACACGGCGTTTCAAAAAGATGGACCCAATTTCAAAGCAGACTACTTTGAAATTGAGTATCTCTTTGAAACCCCTTTATTTTGTTTCCTTTCTCCCCAGTTTCCAACCGTAGTCTCTTCCTGATGAAGATACTAATAAATATTTTTCATGCCCTTTGATCTTGTCTGTAGGTACCATGTCTCCTGTGTTATTTCATGTAGGTACCATGTCTCCCGTGTTATGATCTTGTGTGTAGGTACCATGTCTCATGTTTTCCAATCAGCCAACGAGGGAATATATGTTTTCATCTTATTGTAACTTTTGTATGAGAGACATTGCCTGTTTGTTGCACGAAGTGAACTCCAGCTCAGGGTCCCGCCACTTAACTCACAAACAACTAATGTAAGATAGTGTTATCTATTTATAACTCCCCTACATAAAGTCCTCTTCAACTATGTCACTATTCAGTTTATTCCATTTCTTAATTCCTCTATGAATAAATCTGGTGTGTTTTCAGCGATGTTCGTGGTAAGTCCTGGTAAAAAGCATATTCCTTTCTACCCTGTCTAACCCTGGGGGTATTTTGTATATCGCTATCATATCATGCTTTGCTCTTCGTGATATACCTAACTTACACGTTATATACCCACATTGCTCGTTCTCCTCAACTCAGGTCGCAGTCTTGATGCACCAAATTGTACTCCCAAGTCTTATTCTGTGCTTTACTAGGTGACGGGTTCACGTCGGCGTTGCTTACTCAAGACTGGGTGGCACGTATGTGGTAGTGATTTGAGCGTATGCTTCAGGTGACAGGTTCTGGGTAATAGTTATACAAAGATTTTTTTTATTTAATAGATTGTGAGTCTTTTCCTCCAGAGATGATACCGTCCTTGGTTTTTTTCCCATCCCTGTTTCATTACTTTGCTTTTTTTTTGTCAGTCACAATAGCTATTTATTCGAGCACTGGTAGTGTTAGTCTTCCAGCAGCCGTTTGCCACCATCTTTTTATATTCATCATTCTCATCATCCTGTAATCGGGTCATAAATATGCAGCATGGACACTGTTGGTCTCAACAGTGATCCTGGGGAACTCGAGATACTCCCAGTATGATTTTTCATTCCATAGTGAATTTTTACGTGTTAATTAATTTCCGTGACAACTAATCGCAAATCATTTTCCTCTAATAGCTAATCACAAATAGTCTTAATGTAAAAATATTCAATCTACCCATTTCTCTTCTCTGACCTCCGTTAATCAATCATACGTCGCTGGCCCGGTGGTCTGGTGGCTAAAGCTCCCGCTTCACACACGGAGGGCCCGGGTTCGATTCCCGGCGGGTGGAAATTCCGACACGTTTCCTTACACCTATTGTCCTGTTCACCTAGCAGCAAATAGGTACCTGGGTGTTAGTCGACTGGTGTGGGTCGCATCCTGGGGGACAAGATTAAGGACCCCAATGGACCATCCCCCCAATGAAAAGCAGGGGTGTCACTAGCACGTTAAGAGACCATACAATAAGTGTCAGGGGCCCGAGACTGTTCAACTGCCTCCCAGCACACATAAGGGGGATTACCAACAGACCCCTGGCAGTCTTCAAGCTGGCACTGGACAAGCACCTAAAGTCAGTTCCTGATCAGCCGGGCTGTGGCTCGTACGTTGGTTTGCGTGCAGCCAGCAGCAACAGCCTGGTTGATCAGGCGCTGATCCACCAGGAGGCCTGGTCACAGACCGGGCCGCGGGGGCGTTGACCCCCGAAACTCTCTCCAGGTAAACTCCAGGTAAATAAGTTACAGTCCTCGATGACGCACTGACTTTCTTGGGTTATCCTGGGTGGCTAACCCTCCGGGGTTAAAAATCCGAACAAAATCTTATCTCTCTAATGTTTGTAAGACTACTATTAATTTCTAAATTTATGATGGTGGCAGATCTTATAATCTCTTCAGTCAATTTACACTCGTCAGGAACGTAGGTTTATAGTTAAGGACTTGTGACCTGTCACCTTTCCTAGCACTGCCATCTGGTACTTCAGTTGTTAAAGATTTATTAAAGATCTGCGAGAGGGGTACAGTATTTCAGCTCCTCTTTAACATCTGTGATGCCATTGCGTCTTGTCATGATACTTTTAATGGTATCAACTTTCATCTCCCCATCCTCACCTCATTAGTTTCTATGAATACGTTATTTGGTTTATCCTTCCCATCTCTGGTATATACTGGCCCTTGCTCGTGTATGAATGCACGGTGAACTCTTCTGTTGAGCTCATTACATACTAACGTGTCATTTTCTCTCCGATTTTCTTAGTATTATTACTGTCTTTAACCGTCCCCTTAATTCTGGTTAGCTGTGATGTTGATAAATTAGACACATGTGCAACTCTTGGGTATCTTTATTGAGGAAACGTTTCGCCACACAGTGGCTTCATCAGTCCATACATAGGAGAAACTTGAACAGGAGGAAAATGAGGTAATCAGTCCCTCAACCTTGAGTCGATGTGTTCAGTCCATCAATCTTGAGTAGAATACGGCAGATGAGCGGAGAAGCAGCTTATAAACCGTATGGCAGGAGAGGTGCAGCAGTCATAGATGGTGTCACATTTGTGAAATGTGGAAGTAGGTTGTGCCCAAGAATTAGGCAAGCGAAGAATTCCTAAGTATTAAGATCCCATGAAGTTGCAGTGTCTGACAGGTTTGTAGATGAATGGTTCAGAGAACCATTCATCTACAAAGCTGTGATGTTCTCTTGCCTTGGCTACTGTTAATATCAAATAGTTTACCAACTTTCTTTCTCACTGGATAAGTCGGTGACTTCTTATTGCTTGATTGTTATAACATTGGTTTTGTAGTTTTTGCATGCGCTTGTGATCCTGGATTTCGTTTCTTTACATCGACAACAGAGCATTGTTCAGTGTCTTCTATTATGTTCTTATTTGTCTGTCGTTTCTTAGCAATTCTGGTTGAAAATTTTCATAAAATTTCTTGGGAGGGGAGAAAGTATACCTGGAGAGGGTTTCGGAGGATCAATGCCCCCACGGCCTAGTCTGAGACCAGACCTCGTGGTGGATCAGGGCCTGATCAGCCAGGCTGTTACTGCTGGCAGCAAGCAAACCAACATGTGAACCACAGCTCGGCTGATCAGGTACTGACTTTAGGTGCCTGTCCAGCGCCGTCTTGAAGACAGCCAAGGGTCTATTGGTAATCCCTCTTATGTATGCTGGGAGGCAGTTGAACAATCTTGGGCCCCTGACACTTGCTATATTATCTCAATATACTCGTGGCGCCCCTGCTTTTCATTGGAGGGGGATGTTGCATCTTCTGCCCAGTCTTTTGCTTTGATAGGAAGTGATTTTTGTGTGCAAATTCCCTCTAGTCCCTCTAGGATTTTCCAAGTGTAGATTATCGTGTATCTTTCTCGCCTGTGTTCCAGGGAGCACAAATAGAGATTTAACCTTTCTCAGTAGTTTAGGTGCTTTATCGTACTTATACCTGCCGTGAAGGTTCTCTGTACATTATCCAGGTCTGAAGTTTCGCCTGTTTTGAAAGGGGCTGTTAGTGTGCAGTAATATTCCAGCCTAGAAGAAAATGGTAAATCGACGCAAGATTTCATAATTTCATTTAAGCCAGAAAAGATCTTTATTTCTTAAAGTACAAAGTATACAGACCTAGCCGATATCAATGACATACTACTATATAGAAAGCCGCTTGTTGTGTAGAGCATTTCGGGCAAATTAGATCAATTTTGTCCCGGGATGCGACACACACCAGGTACCACTAACACCCAGATACCCATTTTACTGATGGGTGAACATGGGCAACAGGCGTATGGAAACGCCCAGTGTTTCTACCCTCTTCCCCCCCCCCCCCCGCCCAGGAATCGAACCGCGGACCCTCAGGATGTGAAGAGAGCTTTGCCTACCAGACCACTTTATTTAATCATGAAGCTCGCATTGTACCTCTTGTACCTCACAATTGATTTTTTCAATTTTTTGGTACATGTATTTTAATTTTCATCGGTGTAAACCTAATGGTTATAATCATAACCATGATTTTCGAAGAGGTGGACGGGTAAGCCAGCGGAAGGCCTCAGATTACCAACAGCTCCAGCAGTGAGTCATCATATGACTAAGACCCGCCTCAAGAAACACTTGTCCTGTTTTCTGACAAACTTTATATACTTGTACACAGTGACAACAGTATATATGATGGCATTACAAGTGTAAAAAATCGTTTTAAATTTCTTAAGCGAAGTAAAGCAATGAATTTTTTTTAAATAATTTATTCACAATATATGACGTGTAAAGATGGAAAACATCTCGCATAACACCGTGGCATTACGTGTATGTTCACTGTTAGGTTAGGTTTGTATCGTTTCTTTTTCTCCTGTGACCTTTGTGATTTTTTTTCCCTGGTTTCCTCATATATACAACTTCTGCACTTCCCAGGGTCTTTGGGTGGGTCTTAGTTTCCCCAGTCTATGATTAAAATTCACTACATTTTTCCAGTGTATGTAACTGATATGTTGTCGCTTTTCATTTTCATCCGAATCTTCTGATATTTGGTGGAGAGTTGTACATAACGACAGTATACTACGAGCCACTACTAGCAATGGTTTCAACTATGTAAAATAACCAGTCTGAAATGAACTTTCCTTTATTGCATTACTTTTTTTTTTTTTTTTGGTCAAGTGTTACTCATCACAGACATATATCCTTTATCTCTTTGTATGCAGTATTTACTTGGAAGGTCCTGGAGGGATTGGTACCAAACCTACACACAAAAATCACTCCATATGAAAGCAAAAGACTCGGCAGGAGATGCAACGTTGCCCCGATGAAAAGCAGGGGTGCCACGAGGAAACTGAGAGACAACACAGTAAGTGTCCGGGGCCCAAGACTGTTCAATTGCCTCCCAGCATACATAAGGGGAATTACCAATAGACCCCTGGCTGTCTTCAAGAAAGCACTGGACAGGCACCTAAAGTCAGTACCTGACCAACCGGGCTGTGGTTCGTACGTCAGCTTGCGTGCGGCCAGCAGCAACAACCTGGTTGATCAGACCCTGATCCACCATGAGGCCAGGTCTCAGACCGGGCCGCGGGGGCGTTGACCCCCAAAACCCTCTCCAGGTAAACGATATTCATATCTGTTAGTTTGGCTTCCTTAATTACAGTGTGAGCTAAGATTTCTTTTGCTCTTTTAACTCGTTTCATTTGTTAGCATGTTTGCGTTCGTGTTTTTTCCTTTGTGTGTGTGTACTCACCTAATTGTGGTTGCGGGAGTCGAGACTTAGCTCCTGGCCCCTGTGTGTGTGTGAGAGTGAAGGTGATCATGAACATATTGATACCATATTCGTTACCATGGGAAGGAAAATGTTTGGGCAGAAGAGTAACGGCCTCCCTGACCTATGAGGCTTGTCTGGCAGGAAAAGTAAGACTTAATTAAGCAGCATGAGAGAGTGAGGAAGATGAGTTAGTGCACATAACTCTGAAGGGGAGGTATCACACGCAAGCTACTGCTGCTGCTAGTGAAGGCAGGGCAGGAGAGAGAAATTGGGGAGAGAGAGGGGAGGGGAAAGAAGAATTGAGAGACAAGGGTAGTGGCAAGGGAGCTGAAGGGCTATTAAAGGGTAAAATAATATGAAAACTAGGAAAAAGGCGAGAAAGGGATGGGAGGAAAAGAGGCTGGGAATGAAGATATGGGGGGAAAAGGTGAAAATAGAAAATAGGAACATTAAGAGGGGCGGTGATAACAAGGGATAGTCGAGGATAGAGATGTATTTGTGATCAGGTGAAGAGATGGGACAAGACATTATTAGATGAATAGATTTAACAGGTGGGAGGAAATGTCGAAGGGGTTCGTATGAGTGATAAGGGATTGGAATCTGTCTGCTCTGCAACGGTGGTTTGATATTTACTGACAAGCCTGGAGCCACACATCCCGCCTCGACCTCTGTCACGACTGACTTGAGACGCTCTTCCATGGGTCAGCATTTGTGTATTTAGAAGTACCCTAACAGTCACCAATTTAACGGTTACGGGTGTGCGACCAGTATACAAACTACACAAGTATATACATTACTGAAAGATAGTAACCCACCACATGGAAGGTGGCTTACTCCTGGGGTTTATATGAAAAATAGTGGTAACATAGGTTCTTATTGCTGGAGGTGTGTAGATAACGTACAGTTAGACTGAGTGGCTTCTTCGGTCCTAATATAGAGCTAAACTAGGTATATACATATAGTGCAAGAGGTCACGTGAACGTAAACTGAAAGTGGGAGTAAAATCCTACAGGTAACATGTTGAAATTTTTTTACAAATAGGTTAAAATTATGAATGAGGCAGGCAGGTCTGTCAGTGCTTCCTGGTACAACCTGGTGTTCTCCCAAGCGGAGGCAACAGGCATGACCTTGCTGGCTGGTGTCGTTGAAATGCATGTCAAGGTTGACTAGTAATAAATGGGTTTGCCAAAATTTTGGAAATTATCTAGCTACTGGATTTTTTTTTAGGATAGTGGTAGTCTGTGTTATCATGGTGGGCTTCTAAACATTTTGACTTCGCCATTTTCGTGAGGTGGCAGTGATGAGAACCAGATTCTTAGGACAATTGGCATATTCAAGTGACCGATGACCAAGTCTGTTAAACTTTTAACGGCATAATGTAATAGCTCGGATACCTTCCAAAATCTCAGTGGCCAGCTTCAAGCGTTCAGAAAAAGTCATAAATACGACGATGGTGGAGAATTTAACTCAAAAGTGTAGGTGCAGATTTGACAGTTGTGTGTAAAATAGTGTAAAAGTTTTATTCCCATTAAATTATGTTAAATATATTTCGGTTTACCTCTTCTGGACGACTGTAATATGTAATGACTGATGCATCTCAAGGTCAGGATAGTACCCTTAAGCTTTGTTTACGTGCAGGAAAATTTGTTGATATACTAAAATAATTTAAAAAACTTGTGATCGTTGGAATCCATGCCATAACTGGAGAATGACTTGGCTGATCGGCTTCAAATTTTCACCACTGGTAGGGTTTTTGAACATGTATAACGTTCACGCTGTTGTGTAGCATTAGTCCCAATTTCTCAGTTTTAATAAATAGTGATAAGCATGTTCAATAACTGAACAATGGTTCTTCTGATGGTCTTCAAAATATTGATGATGCCTTCTGTAAGAAGAATGATGCCCCGTATGTTAAGTCTGAGTAGCTGCAAATTTTAAATTTTACTGATTTAGAAAAAAAAAAAAAACTTGGAATAGTTGCAAACAAACTATTACTCGAGAACGCCTTTTTTTTGATAGGCTTCAAACTTTGTGTTGTTGGGCTTTATTTTAAAAGGAAGCTTGAAGTTCAATCTGAACTGCAAATTTCAATTTGCCAATTTTATTAATTAAATTGGTTTCCCTTGTAAAAACTAAAGAATGCCTCTTCTGATCGGCTTCAAACCCTAAATGCTGGTGTATCTTAATTGGAAGTAATTTTTGTATTGATTGTGGTCTGTGGGTTCCAGTTTACCATTTTTAAAAGTTTTATTAAGCAGGATTTTTTTAGAAAATGAACTTTTATGGGTTTGTAGAGAATTTGAAAACCCATATTTAGTGCGTTTTTATATTTAGGGAAGCTTGACAGTCCTATTTTCAGAATATAGGTGTCTGGCATAACAGAGTGCCCCTTCAATTTAGCCTCATAGCTTGTTTCATGATGGAAGGTTTGAATTAATTTGCTTTGTGGATGTCCTAATTTGCTATTTTTTTTTTGGGGGGGGGGATAACTGTGATATTAATTTCCATGTGATTGACCCCTGAATGCCTCTTCTGATTCGCTTCAAATCTTCATCATTAATATTTAACTGCATTACAAACTTAGGCCGCACTCTGCACTATTCCAATCACCTGCACTAAGTTACAGGGGGCTGGGTTATGCAATATCGGGGATAACTTTCTCGGGTCGTGCAGCCACTGAATGCATCTTAGTTCTGTTCAGTTTCATTCCTCTTTGGTAGCGGCGAAATTATAGGTAAATTTGCCTTGAAAATAATGACATTCTCGACCTTATTAGCTCGTGAATGGTTCGAGCAGAAAATTCTAAGCGACAGCCGATACTCAGACATACCTCAACACTCGGGCAGTGGGAGCCCGGGATTCGTGCACCTCCGCCACTGCTACTTAGGAATCAGTTCTTAAATTGGTGTTTACTGAGTTTATGCAGGCAGCACCTCGTATATATACATATACATGTATAGTGGTGGTTGGTGGGAAGGGGAATTAATGCGATGGTGATAGAATTAACATGTTGATGTTTGGAAGGTTAATGTTGGTGATATGAGTGTGGGGGAGGAGGAGGAGGGGCGTGTTGGTGGTTGGAGATAACTGGTGGTGATGGTGGATGTGTGGAGGAAGGCTGGGGAGGATTTTTGGCATGTTGCTGATGGTGGTAGAAATCGGTTGTGGTGGTAGAGGTAGCCTATAATTAAGTCGCCTGAGAGGTCTTCCAGGTGAGTGACGGAGGCTTCTTGTCTTGACTTGCATCATCTAGTACAGCATATAGGTATATAACTTGTGCCTCCTGTAATACAAGCAGGAAACTTGGCACGGTCTGAGAATATACCTGAATAAATATTTTTTTTTCTATAGGGCTATTTAATATTTGCTCTCCGAAGTCCGCCATTTTGGAAATATGGCAGTTGAAAATGTTTTTCAGTCATACCTTGTCAACGGTGAGTAGTATAAAAATTTAGTAATTACAAAAAAAATGAAATTATCTAAAGAGTTTTATTACTTTAGTTACCTGGAGTTTACCTGGAGGTAAACTCCAGGTAACTACAGGTAACTGTTGTCATAAATAAAGGATTTGCTGAATATTTTTATAAATACTAAGGTGATTACACTCGCTGATGGAAGTTCATAAAGTTTACTACAGTTATGTCATTACTAGGTCAATTAAGCATTAAATATTGTTTTAAACCCTTCTGGCAGTCACATCGTATTAATTCCCTACAGGCTTGTGTAGCTTCTGAAGTCGCCCAGTAAATGTGCCAGTCACCTCCGACCCTATCCACTCTCGTTTACTTGGCGAGGGAACTCGAGTGGCGATCATTTCAAACCCAACAATGACTAGCCTAGTAGTCGGCGATATTGATAAAGTGAACTAGTGTAGCCTGAGCAGGAGGCAGACCATCAGCTCCTCTACCTAGACGCTGTGTGATCTTTGTGGGTTTATCTTCCCATGATTCTAATGTGTGTGAAAAGTTTTTTCATTGTTTAATTAACACCTTCCTCACTGCTGGTTCGGTCATATAGCAAGACTACAAATCGCTCCAGTGGCTGCAGCCTCTTCCTCCAAAAAGTCACTCTGGAAACTCGTGGAATATTTACCAGGCAATAGTCCGATCAGGACCCAGAGTTCTTCCTTTCTCATTCCACACCACTCTTCCAGCATCTGCGCTGCTATTTACAAATGCTTTGCAGTACTCGGTATACGTGAGATATTTCTATTTTTATTAATGAATCCGCTTCTCCAGATAACACCAGCCTGAACAAATACTCCCGCTTTCATCCAGATTTTTAAGTACCTCGAGAACTGTTATTTCAGGGTTTGGGCTGCCAAACTCTGCAACAAATTAGACCTCACCGTGAGTTGTCCTGACACCGTCCAATGTTGGGAAATCATGGCTACTGTGATTGCATGTTCCAGAAGCAGGAAGCAGTGACGTGATCATCACATCGCAATGTAATGCAGGTACTTCTTGACGGCACAGGAAATGATTTCATTCCCTTGGAGGCAGTCACTTTGTGACACATGCTTCAAATGCTGGAGTCGACTATATCTTTTTCAAAGCCTGTGGTACGAGTTGACAAGCCTCTTTGTTCGACTCTTCTTGCTGTGGCACAGGTTGATGTCTGACAAGAGCAGCACGAGGAACACTAGTGTAGGCCTCAGTCGGTTGTCATATCCTGGCTACGATTATCACGATGTCTGGTGACAGTCCGAACTGTTCCTCTGAAGTTTTTATCTAGGTGTTAAAACAGGAATATCCCTCTTCACTGGAATGAATCATTAGCCAAGAATTCTATTTTTCCATAAACCCTTTTTTGAGTGAGCATACCTTGGTGAGTACACCCAATTTTAGGGATAAGCACGGGCAAAATTAAGGAGGCAAAGTGAGAGATGAAGGGCAGAGAGTAAAAAGTAGGGGAGAGCACCCTCAAGGATGTTTCTAATGACGCCGTTGTGGTCCCAATACATGTAAATGACCTACACGAAAAAATAACTGTGTGGGTGTTTTCTGAGGATGTAACAATGAGAAGGGTAAAGAGAGAGGGAGGGGGCGGGGCTTCAGAAAGTTGAGGACGCCATGTATGTTGTGTAACATGTGACTACTGGAATTCAGTTTAAAACATGCCAGGCCGTGAGCAGAGATTGAAACTGAACCTGAACCTGAAGATCTTGACTAAGAACTAGGGGAGACATGGTAACGACGTAATTATCCGGACACTTAGGTACACATGCTTTGAATTAAGTTCTCTGGATACATAGCTTTAAGATGAAGACACGCATTAACTATAAAAATGTGGTGGTTGTTGTGGTTATTCTAAAGTCAGTTCCTGATCAGCCGGGCTGTGGCTCGTACGTTGGTTTGCGTGCAGCCAGCAGCAACAGCCTGGTTGATCAGGGGCTGATCCACCAGGAGGCCTGGTCACAGACCGGGCCGCGGGGGCGTTGACCCCCGAAACTCTCTCCAGGTAAACTCCAGGTAATTGTTCCTGCAGTTGTGGTTGTTGCTGAAATTGTGGTTATTGTTACTGCTGATGTACAGGGTTTGAACAAAATAACACCTTGTTCTATAACGTGTATTATTTTCAGTATGGGGGTTGGTCTTCCATTTGAAGCTAAAACATCACTAATTCGTCGATGAATTGATTCATATAGCATTTGAACAGTAACCGGGGATATTTTGAGCCTATCCTCAAGCAAAACCTGCTCTAACTTTTCCAAAGACGACGGTGGAGGAAATATGTTCCTGACTTGCTGTTCCAGTCGACTCCACAGATGCTCCATAATACTTAGATCCGGTGATTATGGGCTAATCCAAGTGGTTGACGTCACTTTCGTGTTCATACCAGTGAATTGGTGCATTATCGTCTTGGAAGACGTGTTAAAAGGGTACCTGTAACACATTTAAATTGATTATTCAGTCACTTAACAATTTGAAAGTTCAGTCAGCAGGTGTTCATGCTATTTTGTCCAACCCTGTAGCTGTTGTTACTTTACTGTTCGTTTGTTGACGAATTGGTTGGCTACATACATGTAGATATAAGTATTGTATATACAGCGTGGAGGCTGGGTGAAGACCAGTATTGATAGTGTTGCGCTTATAAGGCGAGGCGAGGATTATATTGATTTTGTATGATCATTGACTTGGATGTGCGTGCTGGCTGGTTGACATGATCAGTGACTGGTGAATGTTCGCCTTGGTTGGTTAACATGATCCGTGACTAGTGGATGTGTACTGGCAGCTCCTGGAACTCTGGAGTGTGCTAGTCTTCGTCTCCTGGACCTTAAAATTTATTAAATTACAAGACCTATAGCTCCTGGACCTCTTGAAGGTGTTGATCTTCAACCCTTGGACCTCTTAAGTGAGCTTAGTTATAGCTCCTGGTTCTCTTAAGAGTTGATCTGCAGATCCTCTTGTGTTTTTCAAGGTACATCTACTAGACGTTTTGCCTGGGTCGACGTAGTGACTGGTAGACTAGTAAGACTGTAATTGCCCTCTCTTTGTTTAAATATAAAAAAAAGTAAAAACAGCAAAATCATGTTCTATTCTTATAATCTACACAACATGGTTCGATCCATTTACTAATAAAAATACAGAATTTACTTAAGTTGAATGATTCTTATGCCTTTACATCACTTGTCCTGTATTTAGACAATCTGAAGCATGACAAGCTACGTTGAAGTTATGGTTGATGCAGCTTCTTGATTAGCTCTGAGATGAGATGTTACTTTGTCACAACTAGCGCATGTCGCAGCTCAGGTGTGAGATTAATTTATTTATTTGCCTTGATTTTAATGTTAATAACTGTAGAAAAACTCCATGGGTAAGTGGGAAAAGTCCTTCCATAAGCATGCGTGTCGTAAGAGATGACTGAAATGTCGGAAGGGGGCTAGTAACCCCTTCTGTATACATTACTAAATGTAAAAAAATCTTTTGTTTCTTCCTTTTCGGGTCGCGCTGCCTCGGTGAGAAACGGCCAGTGTGCTAAAAAAAAAAAAAAAAAAAAAAGAAAAAAAAAGTCATCCTCACAGCGATACGTTGCGGTAAATGGGATAAGGACTTTGAGAGCTTTGTCAGACACTGGTACTCACCATGAGCATTTTACCTAAAGGTTGCCAGGTCAGAACCATGAAAATTTATCTTCTCTCAGACCAAGGAACTCAATTTTCACCTTGACATCTACGTCTGTGACGACTCCATCAACTAACAAGTCTCACAATTCAAGCATTTATTTCGATAGTTTCCAGATGAGAGTATCCACTGATACTAATCGCGAACACACTTTTGTTACTATTAAAAAGACTGACCATCTCTCCCTATCCCCTTCCCGCTGAGGTAGGGTTATCCAATGTTAGTTAGTTTAATATGTTTATTATGCACCCCATACCCATCCTGTGGGCGGTAGTCAAAAGATTACAGAGGTACATAATGGGTCCAGGGACTGGGCCTCAAAGTTTTGATAGCTGAGCAAGTTACAGAGGTAATGAATTCACAATTTACAAAGGTAATGAACTCACAATTTACAAAGGTAATGAACTCCAGGTAGGTCTAGTCACAATCATTACAAGTTACAAAGGTATTTACAGATTACAGAGGTACACAATGGGTCCAGGGACATGAAAAACGTATACATCATCATTAATTTAAGAGATCTCTTGCCAAAAGTGCGCATACATCAGTTTAGATAACCGTCCTAACTGGCATACCCATCCTCTTGAGTGCAGGCACTGTATTTTCCACATCTAGGACTCGAGTCCGGGTAACTTCTGTCATTGAATCCTTTCATAAATATTGTCTTGCTCACACGCCAACGGCAAGGTATCGTTTTTTGAAGGAGTGGGGGAAACTGTTCAAATGCTATCAGTAAAAATTCGATCCCCGGCACGAGCGTGTTTCCTTAAACCTGCTGCCCCTGTTCACCTAGCAGTAAGTAGGTACCTGGGTGTTAGTAGACTGTTGAGGGTCGCATCCCAGGGGGTGGTAGTATACCTTAGATAGAGCTGGTCTTTGAAATGAGCTAAGGTAGGATAACAGTTCTGTCTGGATGTGTGTAAAAAAAAAAAAAAACTTTGGTCACCTCAAGTAGTGTTGTCAGTTCTGAGAACATGGATACTCTCAGCCTCAACCCTACCTTGAGAAAGCTTGCAAACGAGGTTGATAACCTTGTCTTGAGCTCTGTTTTCCCCTGAAGTGAGAAATTTTAGCTGATTGATCTCGGCCAAAAAATATGCAAGATAGACCAACATACCAATTTTAGAATGAATATATTCATTTTATGCAGAAATCGGGAACAAGCGATATAAGATGTAAAACATCCACGGGGTGAGTTGAATGATAGCTCTAGGCCTTTTGTGTTGCAATCAACACATCAGGAGCGTGCAGTGTTGCAGAAGAGAGGACAGGCCAAGCAAACATGTTCATAGGGAGCGTTTTTGCTAGCAAGAACGCTTCCTATCAACATGTTTGCTGGGACTAAATTAATCCTCTTCTGCAACAGTGCAAGCTCCTGATGTGTTGATTGCAACACGAAAGGCCTAGTTATTACTCAGCCCCCTCCGTGGTTGTTCTGAATATTTATTTTCATATGAAATTCTTGCATTTAGCAGCTCTCCCTCTCTACACCCCTCAAGGAAGGTTCCTTGATGTTGGTGAGGGGCTCTTGATTTAGGGAATTGGATCTGTGCTCCAGTTCCCCAAATTAAGCCTGAATGCCTTCCACATCCCCCCCCCAGGCGCTGTATAATCCTCCGGGTTTAGCGCTTCCCCCTTGATTGTAATAATAATAATAATCCCTACAGGAATACGACTGTCTCTTCTTAGTTCCAACACGGTGGAAGACTTTACCCATAACCAGTGAAACTGTGTGGAACACGGGTATATTTGGAGCATTATGAAATTTGTAGGACCTGATCGGTTATAGTTAAAAATATTTCCAACCTCCGAGAACACGTTTATGAAATCTGGGGAAAGTTTCTTCAGGGGGGCGTCGGGCTAGAAATTGTAGCTCTTTTGTTTACCGTCCGATTTCCTCCAGTTTTGGTGCACAAGACAGTGTTTTCACTCTTTCTTGAAAATATTTATCAAAAATATACCTCAAACAACTGAGAAAAGACTGAAAAAGGACTATTTACTGAAAATGCCCTTGTGGCCAAATTTATTCCTATATGGGGCTACGTAAGGTTGTTTGGACACTTGGTGCCGAGAGAACAATGCTTATACGTATTTACTTCAAAATCTTGCCTCTAAATAACTTATCTTTATTTCACAAAAAAATAAAGTTTGTTAGTTCCTGGAATGTTGCAAAAAAAATCTGCCCTTTACTCCCACATAACTCCGAAAGTATTTGGAATATTTCCAAAAATAAAATGGGGCAAAATAGAGAAATCATTATTCTACAATTTCTGTGAATATTATTCCATTTAATTAAGTAATAAAGGAAGAATTATGGAATTTAGGTGAATAAGTTACTTGCGAGATATCGGCCTGGAGCGCCCCCCCCCCCACGTATAAAAAAAAAACGAAAATCGCGTTCGTTTGGGTGTATTTCTTAGTAAACTGATGTTCTAGTGCAGTTAGCCTCTTCAAAACACCGTTTTCTCTTACTCAAAGACGACATGGAGAGGAGTAACTCATTTATATCGAAATATTCCCGATGGTCTCTCGCCATATTATGGCCTGTTTTATTCAGTCTAGAGTATATAGCATGTTTGTTATTTATAGTGTTTATTATATCATATTAGATCAATTCTGATAGATAAATAAGCCGTAGAGTTGATATATATAAGCTGATATAAGCGTAATAATGAAGTGATTTTTCCTGGCACACTCTGGAGCGGTGGTAGGCCTGGTAGGCTCAGTCTACGGATAAGCTCCGCCTACTGTTTTATGATGCCAAATAGTCAGTTATTATATTAGAATAATGCAAGAAAGAGATAAACAAGGAAAAAATTCCAAAAAATATATGGGCTGTGAGCAGACTCGCTACCCACATCGCCGTCACCATACCTGATATAAATGATTATAATTTCTTGTAGAAACGTCGTAGATTAGATTTTGCCACCGAAGTGGCTAGTTTATTGTGCACCCCATATCCATCCTGTGGACGGTAGCGCAAGAGCATATGGATACACAAAAGGCCCCAAAGGGTTAACAGGAATACATATGGATTTATATCTACATATCTATAGTTCACTTATCTGTTGCAAGCAAATTTAGGAAATTTGCTTAGTATATCTGGTATCTTATTTTCATTAATAAGATATCTTGACATGTCACATAGGTTATTATACTGTCTGTCTCTGTATTCTTCAGTAAGTGGACAATTAAGCACATAGTGTTCAAGACAGTGACCATATGCCTGATCACATAATTTACATTTAGTTTGATCATCATCTCTCTCTCTCCCAAACTGCCAGAAGTACTTGTAACCAAGCCTAAGCCTGGCCACTATAACATCAGTCACTGTTCACATTGCAAGTTGCTCCATAAACATACTTATCTACGTTCATGTTATCATAGTGGGTTATAGATCTACTCAGGCTTCTAACTGCATTCCTATAACAATCATTTTCATTATTTACTTCTCTCCTAATATTATTCCTAATGCTAGACACAGTTATACCAAAGTTATATTCTACATTCTCCTTCTGGGTACTCTTCTTGGCTAACACATCAACTTTATAATGAAGGAGTAATCCAATGTGTGATGGGATCCATAGCAATTGTACATTAATTCCTTTGTCCCTAATTTTTGAGTATCTATACCTGGCTTCTCCAATGAGCATGTTGTTGGAGTCATTATATGAGTCAAGAGCCTTCAATGATGACATAGAATCAGTAATGATGATAGTCAAGCTCAGTGTTATAGGTTAGCTTTAGCGCCATTAGGATTGCAAACAATTCAGTTTGCAGTGTAGACGCCCAGTTGTTAATTCTTATGCCTAACTCAACAAATTTATTATCGTTTTTAACAAGGGATGTGGCAACAAGAGCAGATGCAGCCCTGCCAGAAGACTCCTGTTTAGATCCATCAGTGTATATAACTTGTGATAACTTATTACTACCAGCTAGGTGAGAAATTTCTTCTTGAGCAGTTGCTCTAACAAGAGATTTAAGGACTAAGGATTACTAACAATGAGCTTCTTGGGAGGGACTTGCAGCTATGTGATATTAAATGAGCATATCTTCCACGGAGGGGTGAAATGCTCTTGTTGCCTACAGTGATACAGTTCATGCAGGTTATAAAACTTGATATAATTGCACGTTTTCACAATCCATTTAGATCTGTGTGCATTTACCTCTAGACACTTGGCCTCTTCAAGGGGGGCTCCTTGGCGTGGTGAAGAGGCTCTTGGTCTGAGGAATTAGACCTATCGGTCTTCTTCCTCAGACCGAACCTAATTACCCCCCAATCTCCCCTCCCCTACCCCATCCTCCCCTTTTTCCTTTCCTCCTCCTCCTCCCCACTCCTCCCTTTTGCCCTTCCTCTTTTTGTCCTTTGGGATTTCTCCCACAGGCGCGCTAGTTCCTGGGTAGGAGAAAGGATACCGGGGTCCATCCCATTCCGTTGAGGTTCTTAGCGGTGGCGTAGTTTGCCATGGAATCTGGATCGCCTGGGGATGTCCCGATCCCTCTCCGGTATCCAGGAGTAGCTTTGGGTGTCTTTCGGGCGACGAGTGTATCTCTGGAAGCCACCTTTCGGATTCCGGGGGTGGTGGCCGAAGGAGGTATGCTTTGTGGCGGATATCCGGCCGCCCTCTCTTTTGTCCACCGAGGTAGCTCGGCAGATGTGAGGTTGCTATCCCGGATTGTTAGTTTACTAGCATGATGGGTAGGGTATGGCACGGGTTCCATGCTGCATCTGCGCTACTTGCGGTGCTGAGGTCCTCTTGGGCGCGGAGGGAGATTTCTGGCCCTTTCATTCCTCCTAGGAACTATCCCTCCCCGGTCCCCCCTTTTTTTTTCTTTTTTTTATTTTTATTTTCTTTTCTTCTTTCTTTTTTTTTCTTAAAAACAAAAAGAAAGAAGTAACCTAACCATGGCAGCCCTAGTCCATGAACCTGGTACCCCCGGGCCCCTTCTTGATACCGCACCCCGTTCTGACCCCGCCTCGTCTTTGGACCACTCTTCAGACATTCCTCATGCCTCTGTACCTATTGCCGGTGCTGTTTCCTCACCCGCTTCAGGTACTGAGGCCTCGACTGACTCCTTCGATTTATCAGACCTTCGCTCTCCTCTGACTATGCTTCCGGCCTCTCCCTCTACGGTGCGGCAATTTTCAAATCGCCGACCCGTTCCACGTCGGACCAACTCTGGTCCCACGCCTAAACGTCAACGACAATTACCTGCTGATGATACTTCTCCACCTTCACCTTCTCGTTCTTCTCAGAAACGATCGACACGTCCTTCACTACCTTTCCACGCTCAGTTTCAGACTGAACAGTGGACTAAATTCTTCACTTTACAACCAACTTCCTCTACTGCCTATCTTTCTGACCATAGTATTGGCAAGGCACTCCTACGCCATGTTGGTAAAGATATTTCTTTTCATGCTCTTAAGAGCGGTACGCGCATCATTACCGTACAGAATGCTACCCAGGCTCGTGAGCTCTCTCGTCTTTCCCATATAGATACTGTTCCTGTCACCCTTGAAAAACATCATTCCCTCAATTCTTGTAGTGGTACCGTCATTCTGCCCCATACCATAGTTCAACAAAATTTCCAGACATGTGGCACCGACATTCTAGAACAGCTGGAACTCCAAGATCTCCCAATCCTCAAGGTAGACACTTACGTTCTTCCTGCCCGTGGGCGGAGACGATACCCTAGCAATGTGGCTCGTTTAACTTTTGACAGCCGAGAACTCCCATCCTCAGTTTATATAGCAGGACATCGGTTACAAGTTCGAAAGGTGATCCCTACACCACAACAGTGTAGAAATTGCTGGCGATTTGGCCATCCAGCGAAATATTGCAGATCTATCGCCGAATGCCCAGTCTGTGGTGCCGATGACCATTCTAATACGTCTTGCAATCGATCTCCCTCTTGCCTTAACTGTCATGAGGCTCACCCTTCGTACTCTCGCCGTTGTCAGGTCTATTTAAACGAGCGGGAAATCCGTTACCTCAAAGAGACAGAAGGTCTCCCTTATGCCATGGCAGTTTCTCATCTCCGCCTCCAAGGGAGACTCCCACGTGTTTCTTATTCCCGTGTTTCAAAACGTCCCCCCACTTCTGGTATCCCATCTTCTACACCCACCTCTGTGGTTACCTCTCCCATAATCACTCCTGTATCTAATCCTTTTGCTGTCCTCGGCTCAGACGTCCCTACTTCAACGCCTCAGTCTAATCTCGCTTCTTCGAGTTCTCTCTTACAAGCCTCAGTATCGACGAGACCTCGTACGACACCTCTTCCCAATCGTCCCTCTACTTCTCAAAAGTCAAAAAAAGGTCCGGTAACACCTCCTACCCATCTTCCACCTCCTCATTTTACCCTCCCTGTCTCTGTCCCTAGTTCTTCCCCTCTCACTGGCTCAGTTACAAGTGCAGAGGTTCACCCTCCTCCTCGTAATGTACCTTCCTCCCCTGTTCCCTCCCAAGTTTCTTCCTCTTCTGCCACCTCCCAGGTTCCTGTCTCTTCTGTCCCCTGCCACGCTTCTCCAGTTCCCTCCACCCTTTCGCCCCCCCCTACCTTGGTACAGTCCAATACAGTTCCAATCTTTACTCATCCTCCCCCTACCATTCCCAATATTGTCTCCCATACGACATCTCTGAATTCCGAAACACTTGAAGCAATCTCTGAATATATTGCAGAGACCAAACCATCAATGGACACTGATCCACCTTCCGCTCTTTCTCTCTCCTCTGCTCCATCTGCGCAACTCCTTTCTTCACAGCGCACCGTTCCTTCGCTGCTTGAACATTTTCCACTGCCTCCGCATGTGGACTTTTCTAACCCTTCTAGTCCGTAGGAACCCTTACCTGCGGATTTCAAGTATCTTTATCATTGCCAATCATGGCCTTTTTACAGTGGAATATACGCGGCCTCAGGGGTAATCGGGGTGAGCTTCAGATGTTACTCTCCCAGTTTGCCCCTGTTGGTGTTTGCTTACAGGAACCAAAATTACACTCTGCTGTTATTTCTCACATCTCAGGCTATAATTTATTGTATTCTTCAGATCCTTTTCCTGATGGGACCTTTAATGAAAGTGCCCTTCTTCTCCGCACTGATATTCCGTACCATCAGCTATTTGTTCATACTTCGCTGCATTACACAGCAGCCCGTATCCACTTACATAGGTGGTATACGCTCTGTTCTTTATATCTCTCTCCTTCTCGGGCATTATCTATTCCGGATTTTGCCTTCCTTGTTTCGTCATTACCGCCACCGATTCTGTTACTTGGTGATTTTAATGCCCACCATTTCCTCTGGGGGGGGTCTCACTGTGATTCCCGTGGAATTCAGTTAGAGGCTTTTCTTGCCACCCACCCCCTCCATGTTTTAAATACAGGTACTCACACCCATTTTGATCCTCGGACTCATACTCTCTCTTGCATCGATCTCTCAGTTTGCTCTTCCTCTGCCGCATTAGACTTCACTTGGTCTGTTCTCCCGGACTTACATGACAGTGATCATTTCCCAATCATTCTTACTTCCCCTTCATATTCGCCACCTCTTCGCACCCCACGCTGGCAATTTAATCGGGCAAATTGGAACCTTTACTCACACCTGACTGTTTTTAAAGAGGTTCCTTCTTCGTCCTCCATCGATGAGCTTTTACACCTCTTCTCGTCCTCCGTTTTCACCGCAGCTTCTCATTCTATACCCCAAACTTTGGGCAGGCATTCTCAGAAATGCGTGCCTTGGTGGTCTCCTGCTTGTGCTCGTGCAGTACGTTTGAAACGCGCTGCATGGGGCAGGTACCGGTACAATAGAACCACAGAGCGACTCCTTGATTTTAAACAGAAGCGTGCGATCGCTCGCCGTGTCATCCGTGACGCTAAACGCACTTGCTGGCGAGATTATGTCTCCACCATCACCTCTGCTTCCTCTATGAGTGCAGTCTGGAAAAAAGTACGAAAACTGAGTGGTAAATATTCTCCTGACCCGGCTCCTGTTCTGCGGGTTGCCGGTGTTGATATAGCAAACCCACTAGATGTTGCCAATGAAATTGGCAATCATCTGGTCTGTATTTCTCAGGGACTCCATCTATGCCCCTCATTTCTTTCCTCAAAGTCTGCCAGAGAGTTAGCACCCTTGGACTTTTCTTCTCTCAGAGAAGAACAGTATAATGTGCCTTTTACACTTCAAGAACTGGAGGCAACACTCTCAGCTTGTCGATCATCGGCAGCTGGGCCCGACGACATTCATATTCGTATGCTACAACATTTACATCAGTCAGCCCTTGCAGTCCTATTACGCCTTTACAATCTTATTTGGTCACAAGGAGTTCTTCCACAGCTGTGGAAATCCGCCATTGTTCTCCCTTTCCGCAAACCAGGCACTACGGGACATGAAACCTCCCACTATCGTCCCATTGCTCTTACCAGTGCAGTTTGCAAAGTAATGGAACGTCTAGTAAATAGACGTTTAGTGTGGTATTTAGAGACACACAACAGTCTCTCCACTCGTCAATATGGCTTTCGTAAGGGACGTTCTACCATAGACCCCTTACTGCGCTTGGATACGTATGTTCGTAATGCCTTTGCGAATAACCACTCAGTTATTGCCATATTTTTTGACCTTGAGAAGGCATATGACACAACTTGGAGGTATAATATTTTAGCCCAAGCCCACTCCTTAGGCCTTCGAGGCAATCTACCATCCTTCCTTAAGAACTTTTTAACTGACAGGCATTTCCGTGTTCGGGTTAATAATGTGCTCTCCCCGGACTTTATCCAAGCTGAAGGTGTCCCCCAGGGATGTGTTCTGAGCACAACACTTTTTCTCCTTGCTATTAATGATTTGGCCTCTAGTCTTCCATCAAATATTTGGTCATCACTCTATGTTGATGACTTCGCTATTGCCTGTGCAGGCGCTGACTGTCACCTCCTTACAGTTTCTCTCCAGCATGCAGTCGACCGTGTTTCCAATTGGGCCACCACACATGGGTTTAAATTTTCCAGCACTAAAACCCACCAAATCACTTTCACTAGACGCTCTGTCATCTCCGATCATCCTTTGTACCTCTATGGCTCCCGTATCCCTGAACGTGATACAGTCAAGTTTCTGGGCCTCCTCTTTGATCGTAGGTTATCCTGGAAACCTCACATTACCTCTCTGAAGGCAACTTGTCACAGCCGGCTGAACCTTCTTAAAACCCTTGCTCATCTTTCATGGGGAGCTGATCGTCGAACCCTCCTTCACCTACATTCCACCCTTATTTTATCGAAACTTGATTATGGTGACCAGATCTATTCAGCGGCATCTCCTGCTACTCTCTCTAGCCTTAACCCCATTCATCACCAAGGATTACGTTTATGCCTTGGTGCTTTTCGCTCTTCCCCTGTCGAAAGCCTCTATGCAGAAGCGAACGTTCCATCCTTATCCGATCGCCGTGATGCCCATTGCCTGCGCTACTATGTACGCTCTCATGATCTCCGCAATCCTTCCATTTATAGAATGGTCACTGATATTAGTAGACATTCTTTATTTGTTCGCCGCCCCTGCTTACTCCGTCCCTTCTCTCTTCGCCTTCATTCGCTCTTGTCTTCTCTTCAACTACCACCTTTCTATGTACATGTAGCATCTCACTTTTCCCTACCCCCCTGGGAAGTTCCAGCTGTTCGAGTCTGTTCTTTCTCCCTCCCTTGCTCGAAAGCCCAACTGTCTACGGTCGCTTCCCGCTCTCTTTTTCTTGACCACTTTCACTCTCATTCTCATGCCATTGCTGTGTACACAGATGGCTCTAAGTCTTCTGACGGCGTAGGATTCGCAGCAGTGTTTCCGGACAGCGTCGTACAAGGGCATTTACTATCTTCAGCTAGTATTTTTACTGCTGAATTATATGCCATCCTTACAGCACTTATCCGTATTGCATCTATGCCTGTGTCATCATTTGTGGTTGTCTCAGACTCCCTTAGTGCTTTACAGGCTATACAAAAATTTGATACACCTCACCCCTTAGTCCTCCGTATCCAACTTTGGCTACGCCGCATCTTTACTAAGCATAAAGATATTGTTTTTTGTTGGGTCCCTGGTCATGTTGACGTACAGGGCAATGAACAGGCAGACACTGCTGCGCGGTCAGCAGTACATGACCTACCAGTTTCTTATAGAGGTATTCCATGTACGGACTATTTTGCTGTAATATCTTCCCACCTTCACACCCGTTGGCAACAACGTTGGTCTACTATGCTTGGCAACAAACTTCAGTCTATTAAACCGAGTATAGGTTACTGGCCGTCTTCTTATCACCAGTGTCGAGGTTGGGAGACTACTCTCTCCCGTCTTCGCATTGGCCATACTCGTCTTACTCATGGATATCTCATGGAGAGGCGTCTTGCTCCTCTCTGTGAGAATTGCCAAGCTCCATTATCAGTCAGCCACATTCTGTTGGACTGCCCACTTTATCAACGAGCACGCAGAATTTACCTCTGTCGTCGTCTTCGCCCCGCTGCTCTCTCTTTACCTTCCCTTCTCGCTGATGGACCCACCTTTCATCCGGACTCTCTCATTGACTTTTTGACAACGACTGACTTACTTCACAGATTCTGATACTTTCAGCCCTTTCTACTTGAATCTCTTGCTACCCTCTACCCCCGTACTATCCCCTGCCCCGCTGTTTTCTGTAACCTGCTGATCATCCCCCCTCCCTTCTGCCATCCAATTCCCTTGCTTCCTTCCCTACCCTGCAGCGCTGTATAGCCCTTGTGGCTTAGCGCTTCTTTTTGATTATAATAATAATAATCTAGACACTTGGTAAGGTTCATGGTGACAGTGTCTGGTTCGTTTCTCAACATTCCAATACCGAGTACAGTGTTAATCTCAATAATCCTATCACTGATACTAGAAATACCAAGCTCCTTCCTCATGTTAAGAACTTTTGTAGATCTGGGACAGCCAAGAATAATCCTGAGAGCTTCATTTTGCATTAACTCCAAGGGTCGGAGAGAACTTTCTCTAGCTAATATCAACATGGGAGCAGCATAATCAATTAAGGACCTAACATAGGCTAAGTACATCATTCTTACGATTCTCACATTAGCACCATAATAATAATAATAATAATAATATCTTTATTTACTACAAGTACATGTACAAGGCATACAGTCCTAGCTGACAACAATGACATACTACTATGTAGAAAGTCCCTTGTTATGCTCCGCATTTCGGGCAAATTAGGTCAGTGTCCCAGGATGCGACCCACACCAGTCGACTAACACCCAGGTACCCATTTTACTGATGGGGAACATAGACAACAGGTGGAAAGAAACACGTCCAATGTTTCTACGCTGGCTGGGAATCGAACCCAGGCCCTCGCCGTGTGAAGCGAGAGCGTTAACCACCAGGCCACCAGGTTGTAGCCAGCAACAGCTTTGAGAGCATTTAGCCTAGCTTTGCATTTTTTGTTTAGTTGTGGTATAGTGGATTTGTTAAAGGGTACATCTACACCAAGATATCTGTAAGTTTTAACGTAGCTAATGATTTCACCCTGCAAATAGATGGGTGGGGGATGTCGTTTGCTTGTTAATATCTTAGTTTTAGAGGAAGATATTATGAGGCCTAGTCGATTACAAATTGCTTGAACTTCATTAAGAATGGTATTCATCTTCTTATGCCCTGTTGTATGGATCATGATATCATCAGCATAGCTTATAGCTATATGACTTAAGAAATCGTAATGACACGATTGCAAATAAACCATACCCCCGGCCGGGATTGAACCCGCGGTCATAGAGTCTCAAAACTCCAGCCCGTCGCGCTAGCCACTAGACCAGCTAGCCACAATAAGATTCATCCAACTAGGTATATTTCTACACCATAGGAAAGTTAGCACAGGCACCTCTGTGACCACAAATGCAAGTTTTTACAGACGAATCTCCAGCTAGCGTGGCCGTGACGAACTCTAGCTCAAGTCCCTTCACTGCCGTCAACATGACTTAAGAAATCGTAATGACACGATTGCAAATAAACCATACCCCCGGCCGGTTAGCTGGTCTAGTGGCTAGCGCGACGGGCTGGAGTTTTGAGACTCTATGACCGCGGGTTCAATCCCGGCCGGGGGTATGGTTTATTTGCAATCGTGTCATTACGATTTCTTAAGTCATGTTGACGGCAGTGAAGGGACTTGAGCTAGAGTTCGTCACGGCCACGCTAGCTGGAGATTCGTCTGTAAAAACTTGCATTTGTGGTCACAGAGGTGCCTGTGCTAACTTTCCTATGGTGTAGAAATATACCTAGTTGGATGAATCTTATTGTGGCTAGCTGGTCTAGTGGCTAGCGCGACGGGCTGGAGTTTTGAGACTCTATGACCGCGGGTTCAATCCCGGCCGGGGGTATGGTTTATAGCTATATGTTTAGGTGTCGCTTCACACACGGAGGGCCCGGGTTCGATTCCCGGCGGGTGGAAACATTCCGACACGTTTCCTTACACCTGTTGTCCTGTTCACCTAGCAGCAAATAGGTACCTGGGTGTTAGTCGACTGGTGTGGGTCGCATCCTGGGGGACAAGATTAAGGACCCCAATGGAAATAAGTTAGACAGTCCTCGATGACGCACTGACTTTCTTGGGTTATCCTGGGTGGCTAACCCTCCGGGGTTAAAAATCCGAACGAAATCTTATCTTAACTCCTCCCTGCGGTGTACCTAAAGACATTTCTTTAGAATCACTTCTGAAGCCTTGGTAAAGGACAGAGGATACTCTATTTGACAGGTATCCTATTATCCAGCAGAGTAAGCTACCACCAATATTCATTTTGGCTAGTTCATGTAGTATAACGGTTCTGTTCGCAATATCAAATGCAGATTTTAGATCAAGGAAAGTGGTAAAACTAGTAGAGGTGTGTGCAGTGAGAAAGGTGGAAATACAGTTCTGCACACTTTTACCTTTCATGAACCTATAGAGGTAGGGGGAAAGTTGGTGTCTGATTCTGTAGTACAGTCTGTTAAGTATCGTTCTTTCAAAAGTTTTACAAACACAACTAGTTAAGGAGATCGGCCTAAATGTATCAGGCTGTTGGGGCTTAGGGATAGGCACAATGAGACTATTGGTCCAGGAAGTAGGAAGAAAGCCCTCAATGTAACTGAGATTATACAGTGCCAACAAAGGGTTATCAGGCACGTGCCTTAGAGTTCTGAGAATATCATAGGTTATACCATCCTCTTAATTCATACTCTGTAAAGAGGCAATCACTCTCATCAATATTTTGGCTCGTAAAATTAATCAGTTTCAACATTTCTTCAGAAGTACCTGGAGAGAGTTTCGGGGGTCAATGCCCCCGCGGCCCGGTCTGTGACCAGGCCTCCTGGTGGATCAGCGCCTGATCAACCAGGCTGTTGCTGCTGGCTGCACGCAAACCAACGTACGAGCCACAGCCCGGCTGATCAGGAACTGACTTTAGGTGCTTGTCCAGTGCCAGCTTGAAGACTGCCAGGGGTCTGTTGGTAATCCCCCTTATGTGTGCTGGGAGGCAGTTGAACAGTCTCGGGCCCTGACACTTATTGTATGGTCTCTTAACGTGCTAGTGACACCCCTGCTTTTCATTGGGGGGATGGTGCATCGTCTGCCAAGTCTTTTGCTTTCGTAGTGAGTGATTTTCGTGTGCAAGTTCGGTACTAGTCCCTCTAGGATTTTCCAGGTGTATATAATCATGTATGTATCCCTCCTGCGTTCCAGGGAATACAGGTTTAGAAACCTAGAGGGACTAGTACCGAACTTGCACACGAAAATCACTCATTACGAAAGCAAAAGACTTGGCAGACGATGCACCATCCCCCCAATGAAAAGCAGGGGTGTCACTAGCACGTTAAGAGACCATACAATAAGTGTCAGGGGCCCGAGACTGTTCAACTGCCTCCCAGCACACATAAGGGGGATTACCAACAGACCCCTGGCAGTCTTCAAGCTGGCACTGGACAAGCACCTAAAGTCAATCAGCCGGGCTGTGGCTCGTATGTTGGTTTGCGTGCAGCCAGCAGCAACAGCCTGGTTGATCAGGCTCTGATCCACCAGGAGGCCTGGTCTCAGACCGGGCCGCGGGGGCGTTGACCCCCGGAACTCTCTCCAGGTAAACTCCAGGTAAACTCAAGCGCTCCCAGTAATTGAGGTGTTTTATCTCCGTTATGCGCGCCGTGAAAGTTCTCTGTACATTTTCTAGGTCGGCAATTTCACCTGCCTTGAAAGGTGCTGTTAGAGTGCAGCAATATTCCAGCCTAGATTTTTTCTAATATGAGATGGAAATTTTTTCTAATATGAGATGGAAGGTTTTCATGCCTGGATGTTTTGGACCAGTCATTTATGAGGTCATTTGCTTTTTCAAGAGGAAAGGGATGAGCAACATTGTCGGTCTTTTTCCTGGTTATTTTATTTATACCTTTCCAAGCCAAACTTAAAGGGGTGGATCTATTTAATCCACTAACAAACTGTTCCCATTCCTGTTGCCTAAAACCTCGTAGAACATTCATTCTGGTACCATTGTGTTGCCAAAGAGTTAAGCTATTTTTCGGTATATATAATTCAATTTCCATAATTTTTCGATTTTTGGTTGTGCGCGTTCGGAAATTTGCCCTACAGCCCCTTCACTGCCAAACATATCTGTGAAGTATATGGTGGTGAATGTGCCACAGATGTCCATCAGTAACAATGTCCCATCAGAGCACATGCTCTGATGAGACTTCGCTCACTCTGGCTGCTTGTTGGCGATAAAATTCTGCAGTGTCTTCAACGCATCTTCACCACAGGCAGTGAACGAATATTCCTTTTCAAAAGTCACTTTTCAGGTACCGGACATCAACAAGCAGTTATGCACAAGACGGAACATGTTATTCATCCAGCTGAAGCGCGAAGTAGGGGCATGCTTTCATGTCTGAAACTACCTGATCTAAAATGTCCTTTCATCTCAGAGATGTTGCCTCTCACGGTGATGACAGTGAAATTAGGTTCATCTCTTGTATGTTGCTTCCCAAGGACAAGCATCACTGCAGCTAGACATCTTGAGATCCTCTCCCAGCAATGCAATAGAAAGTTTGAGTAGTTTCACTTGTCTGAGCAAAGTGACCTGTTGAACCCACACGGGAAGATTTCAGAATGCGCTCTTTCCTTTTAAAATTTCATGTCTTTGCCTGAGAACTGTGGTGTAGACAAGGTTCCAAGACTGAACCGTATCTGTAATAGTGTTTGTTCAGGTGTTTTTAGCCCCAACACACACACACACACACACACACACACACACACACACACACACACAGAAGACAAGAAGAGTAAGACAAGAGAGAGAGGGGTGGGTTGATTGCATCTTCTTGGACTGCAAGAAGGCCTTTGACACAGTTCCTCACAAGAGATTAGTGCAGAAGCTAGAGCATCAGGCGCATATAACAGGAAGGGCACTGCAATGGATCAGAGAATACCTGACAGGGAGGCAACAACGAGTCATGGTACGTAATGATGTATCACAGTGGGCACCTGTGACGAGCGGGGTCCCACAGGGGTCGGTCCTAGGACCAGTGCTATTTTTGGTATATGTGAACGACATGACGGAAGGGTTAGACTCAGAAGTGTCCCTGTTTGCAGATGATGTGAAGTTAATGAGGAGAATTAAATCTGATGAGGACCAGGCAGGACTTCAGAGACACCTGGACAGACTGGACACCTGGTCCAGCAAATGGCTTCTCGAATTTAATCCTGCCAAATGCAAAGTCGTGAAGATAGGGGAAGGGCACAGAAGACCACAGACAGAGTATAGGCTAGGTGGCCAAAGACTGCAAACCTCACTCAAGGAGAAAGATCTTGGGGTGAGTATAACACCGAGCATGTCTCCGGAAGCACACATCAATCAGATAACTGCTGCAGCATATGGGCGCCTGGCAAACCTGAGAACAGCATTCCGACACCTTAGTAAGGAATCATTCAAGACACTGTACACCGTGTATGTCAGGCCCATACTGGAGTATGCAGCACCTGTTTGGAACCCGCACTTGATAAAGCACGTCAAGAAACTAGAGAAAGTACAAAGGTTTGCAACAAGGTTAGTTCCAGAGCTAAGGGGAATGTCCTATGAAGAAAGATTAAGGGAAATCGGCCTGACGACACTGGAGGACAGGAGGGTCAGGGGAGACATGATAACGACATATAAAATACTGCGTGGAATAGACAAGGTGGACAAGGACAGGATGTTCCAGGGAGGGGACACAGAAACAAGAGGCCACAATTGGAAGTTGAAGACACAAATGAGTCAGAGAGATAGTAGGAAGTATTTCTTCAGTCATAGAGTTGTAAGGCAGTGGAATAGCCTAGAAAATGACGTAGTGGAGGCAGGAACCATACACAGTTTTAAGACGAGGTTTGATAAAGCTCATGGAGCGGGGAGAGAGAGGGCCTAGTAGCAACCGGTGAAGAGGCGGGGCCAGGAGCTAGGACTCGACCCCTGCAACCATAAATAGGTGAATACAAATAGGTAAGTACACACACACACACACACACCAGTGACTTCGTTCAAACTGGTCCTTTGTGTTTCATATTCTCAGTATTAAGAATTTTATTGCAAGAAACTCATTGGAAGCTTTTTAATTAGCTTTTCAACAATTCTAGTGAAACCACATTAAAAACTCTTTGTAGAACCAACTTCTTCTGAAGCCATAATCTACAAATCTGCGATCAGAAAAGTATTCAGTATTTACTAACGTCAAAATAATCTGTATTTTCTTTAAACGTGATATGTTTCACTGACGTAACTTTATAAGATTAAAAATAAGTTTTCTGAGACAAACCATAATGGCTGTTTATAGATCTAAAATCAAAGGAGAGCATAAATTACCATAAGTAATCTTATTAAACGGAAAAACTGACTGAACGCTGCCAACACTAAACTCACTGAACCCTCCTTGATGGGTTAATAGGGTTCAAAGCCTATTACATTAGGGTCATTAAAACTGCAAGTAACCTGTTTTCTTTAATCCTTAAAATAGGGATTAAAGACACTTAGCATATATACACTGAAATACACCTTTGCGTATATCTGTGTTTCTTTGGGAATGTGAGTGATTTTATGAAGGTGATCGGTAGCAAGACTGAACATGTCTCCTGAATCACGTCCAACATCGCGTTGCTGCAAGTTAAAACCTATTATTGTACAAATGGTTTAAAAAATCGACAAGTTGATGAATGAGAAACTTGTGCAACATTTAGGTATCTTTATTGTGGAGGAAACTTTTCGCCAACCAGTGGGTTTAGTCCAATACAGGAGGAAAACTGTGGAAGACGAGGATTAATTTGAAATAATCAGTCCCTCAGCCTGGAGATGTGTTCGGTCCATCAGTCTTGATAAGTTGTTATACGTGTCACCCAGTATGTGTACATTAAGCTTCTGTCAGTCGTGTAGGGTTCATTGCGGGGATTATACAATAATGTAATGTATTACATACTCCGAGTGGATTTAAGATTAGAAGAAAATATCAGATGTTTTGTGTGCATTTAGGTAAAACAATCTCAGAAAAGTTTGAAATGATGAAAAATGCACTTAAATGTTTCTTGCCAGCTCATTACCCCGAAAAATACATCGAGTTACTTCTCAGGTTAAGATTGTGTTCTTTACTATTCTCTGCCCCTCTTATTTTCAGATGAGTGTTAATGACGAGAGAAGAGTGACCAGTTCTGCCGCTCACACACTCGCCCGCAGTATACCGCTTCTAGTAGTATCACCAACACCCAAGTTATCCTTTCTACCCAGACCTGTGACAAGGTTAGAGATTAACATAACACGATGGTGAGTGTATCACGAATATAACTGATTCTAAACAAGTAAGTGAAGTCAGATAATGAGAACTAGCACATTATCTGCCTCAGTGCTGAGGGAAATATTGGGAAGGGCAGGACACAAGAGGTGCTCGGTGAGTGCAGGATAACTAAGATTTAGTTAGATCCATGGGATCCCTCCCGATCATGTGTGGCATTTTGTCTAAAGAGAAGCAATGAATGGGGTGTCTAGGGCAATTAGTGCAAATTCCTACCTAGACAAGTACTACAAAGAGCTTGAAATCCTATTCGTTGACAGTTCAAATAATTTCTGTGCAAATATGTTACGTATACAAGAGACAGGGTTCAACTTTCTGGGGGCATAGGTGGTAGTCTGTTAACTCTGATGAGGGGACCATTGCTGAGTTGTATAGGACTTTAAAATGAGAGTTGTAGGACTTGACTGTCATGGGTTCGAGCTCAACCCTTTCTGTGATTAAAAGGTAGAGGTGTGTGTGGGGGTGCTGGCAGAGTTACATCGCTAGGGATGAAAGAACAAAAATTGTCAAGATACCTCAGGAAAAGCATGATGCATGATCAACAGAGGCAGTGGAGGAAGATGAGTGACTAACTCCCTCAGGGTCTACTATGGAGTGCTAGAAATATGATAGAGCTGAGATGAATTTCATAGATATTGAAATAACAAGAGACCTGGTTCACTCTGAGTCATACCTAATGAGTACCAGAGACAAGGGCATAAGTTATTCCAGTGTCAACAGGAAGGGTGGTGGAGCAGCGATGTATGTCAGGGATAATCTAATTCATTGTAAAAGACAAGTTAGACAAGTGGAAGCGAGAACACCGATTCAGTCTGGCTACAGTTTGTCGAGGGGCGTGTAACGCACCCTCTAACCTAGACAAAGAACACGGCAAACTTCTTTGGGACGAAATTACCAAGGCATTTAGAAAAAAAAAGTTTTAATTAATTGGAGATTTTAACTTAAGCCAAATTGACTTTAGGATTTTGACAGGAAATACTGAGTCTAGCGACTTTCTGGATACGGTCCAGGTTTGTTTTTGTGAAACAGTTTGTGACAACGAAGTAGAGGTAACAACTTGCTGGACTTGGTTTTGAAAAGAAATCACTGATAAATAATCTGGGGGTTAATGATGAACTTAGGGAAAAGCGATCACTAATCACTTTCAATTTTCATGGAATTACAACTTTAACTCTAATAAAGTCAAGGTCCCTGATATCCGTGCAGCCTATTTTATGGGACTGAGATAATCTCGATAGAGTAGACTAGGGTAATGTGACGGAATTATTCTGTGGATCAGGACGGTGATTGTTGCCAGTGACATTCTTCAAAGCATAGTACAAGCTACCCAACCAACATATGTTCCAAATAGGGAAATAAGATCATACAAAATGACTCTAAATGGATGAATAATAGATTAAAAAATCTCATAGGTCAAGATAGGCATTGGCAGGCGAATCAGAAGAGGGACACTTAATGAACCAATATATTAAAGATAAGTAAAAAAAAAAAAAAAAAAAAAAGGAAAGCCAAAAGAGGCTACAAAATTAAATTCGCAAGGGAATCAAGATTCAATCCAAAATATTCTTTCAGGTATATAAGAGTAAGATTAGGGATAAGATAAAGGAGAGGTAGAGAGCAGTGTGTTTACAGCACGAGACCGAGAGGCAGTAAGGAGCAGCGGGTGGCGCCCCTGGTCAACTGTTCCTCCTGGCTCCACCCACACGTCCACGAAGCCGACACGCCCACTACACACGCCCACCCTTCAGGCTTCAAGGGCTCCCGGATCCCCGTCAGGTAGGTGTTTGAAGGAAGCACGTTTGATGAATGCTAGTACGTGAATTATTGACTTGGGTACTGTGTATACACTAACCTGTTCGTATTAACTTGACTTAAGAAATCGTAGTGACACGATTGCAAATAAACCATACCCCCGGCCGGGATTGAACCCGCGGTCATAGAGTCTCAAAACTCCAGCGCGACGGGCTGGAGTTTTGAGACTATGACCGCGGGTTCAATCCCGGCCGGGGGTATGGTTTCTGTTCGTATTCTTTTGGCCTTACCTCTCAACTTGCTGTTTGCCATATTTACTCTAGCCTCCTGGGCCCTGTCACACTTACTCTTAAAACTCTGTATGGGGTCTGTCTCCATTACTTAATCCAGGCCATTCCACTCCCTGACAAGCCTGAAGCTCCATAAATACTTCTTGACATCCCTGCCACTCACCAGAGTCTTTGTCTCGTGTACCTTATCACTTTCTCAAACATTCTGTCCGTCATCCTTATCAATTCCTGTGTTTTATGTGATAAATTGTGCATGAAATTTACAGGCAAAGTTCTGAATTATTGCTTGCGCGCGCGCACACAGTTTTCTTACCAAAAAATAGTGCAAAATTCTGGCAACATGTTGATGCAATCAGCTTTTCTATCATATTTCTAAGTATGTTTTTTTCAAAAACGTAATTTTTGTCTTTGCTGTCAAGAGGACATGTTGGCAATTAGTTTTTTTTTTTACTCCAAAAATTACTATTATGATTGTCTAAATACTCAACATGGCAACTTCTGTGAGGACTAAAGTGAAGAGAATGGAGTGGTTGCTGCTCAGTTGCCTCAGGGTTGTAAACACGGTGTCAACACAGCCTGGTTGATCAGGCTCTGATCCACCAGGAGGCCTGGTCACAGACGGGGGCGCGGGGGCGTTGACCCCCGGAACACACTCTCCAGGTAACATAGGGGTTTGCAACACGCTGAGATTTGGCGCGCAATATCCATAGAGTTTTATAAAAACGAAAATATGAATAACTCGGGAATAAATTTTTGACATTTGGTTTTCATTTTTTGCAAAGGGTAATAATGGGAGTGTCATGATTTTTCCACACACTATTGATGAATGATAGTTCTATTAAATTTCGCGGTTGATTTGCAATATGTTTTACCGTTTTGTTTTTATTGACTTATTCTCCCAAAAAAATCTTTAAAAAAAATACAAACTTCAAAATTTTTATAATGCAATCTACTGACATTTCTCGAAAAAAAAAATTTAGATAATCTAACTCTATCTTTCATCTGATGTTGACTAGAGCATTGTACATCTTACCAGTTTTGTAGGCCTGGGAAGCAAACAAAATTGCAATACCTTGCAATAAGTCAATACAGTGTGTAGGATGCAAACTGCCTTTTAAATCACAGGATACTTTCATTGAAATTGGACCAAAAAACGTGTGTACGCCCTCATACCTCACCATACCTCGGAGGAAGGGGGACCATACTCTGGCAGTATGCAGCCTACACTACCCGTTTTGAATTTTCCATCGATAGTATATGGATGTGGAATTTTGTTGGTGCCCAGGCCATAATGGTTCGGGAAATGAACAGATGCCAAGGTAAAGCTTAATTTAACGAGTTTGCGCTGTAGCAAACTTTCGCATTGCTGCAAGTTCATGGACCACCACACAGATATTTCCTGGGGAAGTGGCAGGGTTTGGCAGAACATGTCTGGTCCTCTTTCAGTAATAATCATCTATTTCAGACTAATGTCTAGAACCTCTTTCGATTTAGGATCGCAGGCACACATTTCAGTCATAGCTTCCTGCTTGCGGGGATGCTCTCCCTTTCTGTAGCTTGTGGTGTTTACCTGGAGTTTACCTGGAGAGAGTTTCGGGGGTCAACGCCCCCGCGGCCCGGTCTGTGACCAGGCCTCCTGGTGGATCAGCGCCTGATCAACCAGGCTGTTGCTGCTGGCTGCACGCAAACCAACGTACGAGCCACAGCCCGGCTGATCAGGAACTGACTTTGGGTGCTTGTCCAGTGCCAGCTTGAAGACTGCCAGGGGTCTGTTGGTAATCCCCCTTATGTGTGCTGGGAGGCAGTTGAACAGTCTCGGGCCCCTGACACTTATTGTATGGTCTCTTAACGTGCTAGTGACACCCCTGCTTTTCATTGGGGGGATGGTGCATCGTCTGCCAAGTCTTTTGCTTTCGTAGTGAGTGATTTTCGTGTGCAAGTTCGGTACTAGTCCCTCTAGGATTTTCCAGGTGTATATAATCATGTATCTCTCCCTCCTGCGTTCCAGGGAATACAGGTTTGGAAACCTCAAGCGCTCCCAGTAATTGAGGTGTGAAAGTTCGCTGTACATTTTCTAGGTCGGCAATTTCACCTGCCTTGAAAGGTGCTGTTAGAGTGCAGCAATATTCCAGCCTAGATAGAACAAGTGACCTGAAGAGTGTCATCATGGGCTTGGCCTCCCTAGTTTTGAAGGTTCTCATTATCCATCCTGTCATTTTTCTAGCAGATGCGATTGATACAATGTTATTGTCCTTGAAGGTGAGATCCTCCGACATAATCACTCCCAGGTCTTTGACGTTGGTGTTTCGCTCTATTTTGTGGCCAGAATTTGTTTTGTACTCTGATGAAGATTTAATTTCCTCATGTTTACCATATCTAAGTAATTGAAATTTCTCATCGTTGAACTTCATATTGTTTTCTGCAGCCCACTGAAAGATTTGGTTGATGTCCGCCTGGAGCCTTGCAGTGTCTGCAATGGAAGACACTGTCATGCAGATTCGGGTGTCATCTGCAAAGGAAGACACGGTGCTGTGGCTGACATCCTTGTCTATGTCGGATATGAGGATGAGGAACAAGATGGGAGCTAGTACTGTGCCTTGTGGAACAGAGCTTTTCACCGTAGCTGCCTCGGACTTTACTCTGTTGACGACTACTCTGTGTTCTGTTAGTGAGGAAATTATAGATCCATCGACCGACTTTTCCTGTTATGCCTTTAGCGCGCATTTTGTGCGCTATTACGCCATGGTCACACTTGTCGAAGGCTTTTGCAAAGTCTGTATATATTACATCTGCATTCTTTTTGTCTTCTAGTGCATTTAGGACCTTGTCGTAGTGATCCAGTAGTTGAGACAGACAGGAGCGACCTGTTCTAAACCCATGTTGCCCTGGGTTGTGTAACTGATGGGTTTCTAGATGGGTGGTGATCTTGCTTCTTAGGACCCTTTCAAAGATTTTTATGATATGGGATGTTAGTGCTATTGGTCTGTAGTTCTTTGCTGTTGGTTTACTGCCCCCTTTGTGGAGTGGGGCTATGTCTGTTGTTTTTAGTAACTGAGGGACGACCCCCGTGTCCATGCTCCCTCTCCATAGGATGGAAAAGGCTCGTGATAGGGGCTTCTTGCAGTTCTTGATGAACACAGAGTTCCATGAGTCTGGCCCTGGGGCAGAGTGCATGGGCATGTCATTTATCGCCTGTTCGAAGTCATTTGGCGTCAGGATAACATCGGATAGGCTTGTGTTAATCAAATTTTGTGGCTCTCTCATAAAAAATTCATTTTGATCTTCGACTCTCAGTCTGGTTAGCGGCTTGCTAAAAACTGAGTCATATTGGGACTTGAGTAGCTCACTCATTTCCTTGCTGTCATCTGTGTAGGACCCATCTTGTTTAAGTAAGGGCCCAATACTGGACGTTGTTCTCGACTTTGATTTGGCATAGGAGAAGAAATACTTTGGGTTTCTTTCGATTTCATTTATGGCTTTTAGTTCTTCCCGCGATTCCTGACTCCTAAAGGATTCTTTTAGCTTAAGTTCGATGCTTGCTATTTCTCTGACCAGTGTCTCCCTGCGCATTTCAGATATATTGACCTCTTTTAGCCGCTCTGTTATTCTTTTCCGTCGCCTGTAAAGGGAGCGCCTGTCTCTTTCTATTTTACATCTACTCCTCCTTTTTCTTAGAGGAATAAGCCTTGTGCATACATCGAGTGCCACCGAGTTAATCTGTTCTAGGCATAAGTTTGGGTCTGTGTTGCTTAGTATATCTTCCCAGCTTATATCGGTTAGGACTTGGTTTACTTGGTCCCACTTTGTTTTTGAAGTTGAATTTGGTGAAGGCTCCCTCGTGACTAATCTCATTTTGTCGGTCTGGGGCTCTGCGCATACATGTCTGAACCTCAATTATGTTGTGATCTGAGTATATTGTTTTTGATATGGTGACATTTATCAGATCATCATTGTTAGTGAAGATGAGGTCTAGTGTATTCTCCATTCTAGTAGGCTCTATTATTTGCTGGTTTAAATTGAATTTTGTGCAGAGATTTAAAAGCTCGTGTGAATGTGAGTTTTCATCAGAGCTGCCTCCTGGTGTTATTACTGCAACAATATTTGCTATATTCCTCCATTTTAGGTGTCTTAAGTTGAAATCCCCCAGGAGCAAGATGTTGGGTACAGGAGCTGGAAGATTTTCCAGACAGTGGTCAATTTTTAACAGCTGTTCCTGGAATTGCTGGGATGTTGCATCCGGAGGCTTGTAGACTACCACAATGACTAGGTTTTGGTTCTCGACCTTTACTGCTAAAACTTCCACTACATCATTTGAGGCATTAAGCAGTTCTGTGCAAACAAGTGACTCTGCAATGTACAGGCCAACCCCCCCCCCTTTTGCCTGTTCACTCTGTCACATCTGTATAGGTTGTAACCTGGGATCCATATTTCGTTGTCTAAGTGATCCTTTATGTGGGTCTCAGTGAAAGCCGCGAACATTGCCTTTGCCTCTGCAGGCAGTCCACGGATGAAAGGTATTTTGTAATTTGTTGCTGGCTTTAGACCCTATATATTTGCAAAGAAGAATGTCATCGGACTGGTGGTATTGTTGGTACTGGGGGGGGGATTTTTTTTCCGGCATTAGTATCTGTATCTGTTGGTTTGGAGTGGAGGCCATCGACTGTGGTTCCACTCCAGGAATGACTGGATTTGGTGTACAATTTTTGCCATTTCCTGCCAGTTTTTTTTTCCTTCCTGTCACTAAAAAACCTCTCCCTCTTGAGTGGCTGTGGCTACCCAGGTTTTCCCATGGCCTGGATGTTTTGTATCTTTTTGTCCCCTTTAGATGGTGTGCCTGGCAATTTAAGTTATAGCACAGTCTTTCCTGTACTGAAGAGGTACACATTTCAGGGTGAAAAAGCTTACAGGAAGGGAGTTTGCATTTTCCTGTTGTCATATGGGCACGGCATTTTCTAGGGTGGTCATAGTTGCACGTCCCATCTGTTTTTCCAGATTTCCCATGTCTGCAGATACCAAGTGCATAGTATGTGCACAGGCTTGGTTTCCGTTTGCCTTGGGTTTCTGTGAATGTATTCCCTGTTGGTGCATGTTTACCTGTCTTATTCCTATCTTCCCTAGCACCAACAATGGAGCTCCCACCAGTTGTTTTTGGTAATATATCCTCACTATTGCTAGTGGAGTCCTCTTGTATGCTATTTCCTGTTATATTTCTTGTTTGCAATATTGGTTTTATCTTTGACTACACTTGTTTCCCCACTACGGCTCCTGTCCCCTATGAGGTCATTTATATGCATTCCTTCCTGCGTATAATTCCCGACTACCTGGACAAAATCTCCAGCTTCACCATTACTGTCTCCCAGGACAGCACCTCCAGCTTCACCATTACTGTCTCCCAGGACAGCACCTCCAGCTTCACCATTACTGTCTCCCAGGACAGCATCTCCAGCTTCACCATTACTGTCTCCCAGGACAGCACCTCCAGCTTCACCATTTCTGTCTCCCAGGACAGCACCTCCATTGTGTGTTTTATTCTGGCTACTATTTTTTTGTTAAATTTATCTTAGTTTTTCTTGTATGTTCTTGTTTATTTTTTGGGGGTCAAGAATCCTGAATGATATGTAATGTTCTACAACGCCACCAGTATACCTGCAGAGGTCTTCTGGTGGTGTCCTGTGTTCACTGTTTGTAGTTACAGGATCGGAGGTCTGAACGTAGCCAATGTTAAGTGTTTCCTATTCTTGGTTTCCAGTTTTCAGTATTTTCCTTTTTGATTTTGCATAGTTAAGTAAGTTTATTCAGGTATACACAAATACAGTTACATAGATTATCATGCATAGCAGCACGTGTGTGGAGAACCTAGGATAACCCAAAGAAGTGTACCTGGAGTTTACCTGGAGAGAGTTCCGGGGGTCAACGCCCCCGCGGCCCGGTCTGAGACCAGGCCTCCTGGTGGATCAGAGCCTGATCAACCAGGCTGTTGCTGCTGGCTGCACGCAAACCAACATACGAGCCACAGCCCGGCTGATCCGGAACTGACTTTAGGTGCTTGTCCAGTGCCAGCTTGAAGACTGCCAGGGGTCTGTTGGTAATCCCCCTTATGTGTGCTGGGAGGCAGTTGAACAGTCTCGGGCCCCTGACACTTATTGTATGGTCTCTTAACGTGCTAGTGACACCCCTGCTTTTCATTGGGGGGATGGTGCATCGTCTGCCAAGTCTTTTGCTTTCGTAGTGGGTGATTTTCGTGTGCAAGTTCGGTACTAGTCCCTCTAGGATTTTCCAGGTGTATATAATCATGTATCTCTCCCTCCTGCGTTCCAGGGAATACAGGTTTAGGAACCTCAAGCGCTCCCAATAATTGAGGTGTTTTATCTCCGTTATGCGCGCCGTGAAAGTTCTCTGTACATTTTCTAGGTCGGCAATTTCACCTGCCTTGAAAGGTGCTGTTAGTGTGCAGCAATATTCCAGCCTAGATAGAACAAGTGACCTGAAGAGTGTCATCATGGGCTTGGCCTCCCTAGTTTTGAAGGTTCTCATTATCCATCCTGTCATTTTTCTAGCAGATGCGATTGATACAATGTTATGGTCCTTGAAGGTGAGATCCTCCGACATGATCACTCCCAGGTCTTTGACGTTGGTGTTTCGCTCTATTTTGTGGCCAGAATTTGTTTTGTACTCTGATGAAGATTTAATTTCCTCATGTTTACCATATCTGAGTAATTGAAATTTCTCATCGTTGAACTTCATATTGTTTTCTGCAGCCCACTGAAAGATTTGGTTGATGTCTGCCTGGAGCTTTGCAGTGTCTGCAATGGAAGACACTGTCATGCAGATTCGGGTGTCATCTGCAAAGGAAGACACGGTGCTGTGGCTGACATCCTTGTCTATGTCGGATATAAGGATGAGGAACAAGATGGGAGCGAGTACTGTGCCTTGTGGAACAGAGCTTTTCACCGTAGCTGCCTCGGACTTTACTCTGTTGACGACTACTCTCTGTGTTCTGTTAGTGAGGAAATTATAGATCCATCGACCGACTTTTCCTGTTATTCCTTTAGCACGCATTTTGTGCGCTATTACGCCATGGTCACACTTGTCGAAGGCTTTTGCAAAGTCTGTATATATTACATCTGCATTCTTTTTGTCTTCTAGTGCATTTAGGACCTTGTCGTAGTGGTCCAATAGTTGAGACAGACAGGAGCGACCTGTTCTAAACCCATGTTGCCCTGGGTTGTGTAACTGATGGGTTTCTAGATGCGTGGTGATCTTGCTTCTTAGGACCCTTTCAAAGATTTTTATGGTATGGGATGTTAGTGCTATTGGTCTGTAGTTCTTTGCTGTTGCTTTACTGCCCCCTTTGTGGAGTGGGGCTATGTCTGTTGTTTTTAGTAACTGTGGGACGACCCCCGTGTCCATGCTCCCTCTCCATAGGATGGAAAAGGCTCGTGATAGGGGCTTCTTGCAGTTCTTGATGAACACAGAGTTCCATGAGTCTGGCCCTGGGGCAGAGTGCATGGGCATGTCATTTATCGCCTGTTCGAAGTCATTTGGCGTCAGGATAACATCGGATAGGCTTGTGTTAATCAAATTTTGTGGCTCTCTCATAAAAAATTCATTTTGATCTTCGACTCTGTCTGGTTAGCGGCTTGCTAAAAACTGAGTCATATTGGGACTTGAGTAGCTCACTCATTTCCTTGTTGTCATCTGTGTAGGACCCATCTTGTTTAAGTAGGGGCCCAATACTGGACGTTGTTCTCGATTTTGATTTGGCATAGGAGAAGAAATACTTTGGGTTTCTTTCGATTTCATTTATGGCTTTTAGTTCTTCCCGCGATTCCTGACTCCTAAAGGATTCTTTTAGCTTAAGTTCGATGCTTGCTATTTCTCTGACCAGTGTCTCCCTACGCATTTCAGATATATTGACCTCTTTTAGCCGCTCTGTTATTCTTTTCCGTCGCCTGTAAAGGGAGCGCCTGTCTCTTTCTGTTTTACATCTACTCCTCCTTTTTCTTAGAGGAATAAGCCTTGTGCATACATCGAGTGCTACCGAGTTAATCTGTTCTAGGCATAAGTTGGGGTCTGTGTTGCTTAGTATATCTTCCCAGCTTATATCGGTTAGGACTTGGTTTACTTGGTCCCACTTTGTTTTTGTTATTGAAGTTGAATTTGGTGAATGCTCCCTTGTGACTAATCTCATTATGTCGGTCTGGGGCTCCGCGCATACATGACTGAACCTCAATTATGTTGTGATCTGAGTATATTGTTTTTGATATGGTGATATTTCTTATCAGATCATCATTGTTAGTGAAGATGAGGTCTAGTGTATTCTCCAGTCTAGTAGGCTCTATTATTTGCTGGTTTAAATTGAATTTTGTGCAGAGATTTAAAAGCTCGCGTGAGTGTGAGTTTTCATCAGAGCTGCCTCCTGGTGTTATTACTGCAACAATATTATTTGCTATATTCCTCCATTTTAGGTGCCTTAAGTTGAAATCCCCCAGGAGCAAGATGTTGGGTGCAGGAGCTGGAAGGTTTTCCAGACAGTGGTCAATTTTTAACAGCTGTTCCTGGAATTGCTTGGATGTTGCATCCGGAGGCTTGTAGACTATCACAATGACTAGGTTTTGGTTCTCGACCTTTACTGCTAAAACTTCCACTACATCATTTGAGGCATTTAGCAGTTCTGTGCAAACAAGTGACTCTGCAATGTACAGGAGAGGGTTTTGGGAGTCGACACCTCCGCGACCCGGTCTGAGACCAGGCCTCATGGTCGATCAGGGCCTGATAAACCAGGCTGTTACTGTTGGCCGAACGCAACCCGACGTTCGAACCACAGCCCGGCTGGTCAGGTACTGACTTAGGTGCCTGTTCAGCGCCTTCTTGAAGACAGCCAAGGGTCTATTGGTAATCCACCTTATGTATGCTGGGAGGCAGTTGAACAGTGTCATGCTAGTGGCGCCCCTGCTTTTCATTGGGGGATGTTGCATCGTCTGCCGAGTCTTGCTTTCATAAGGAGTGATTTTCGTGTGAAATTTTGGTGTTAATCCCTCTAGGATTTTCCAAATGTATATAATCGTGTATCTCTCCCACCTGCATTCTAGGGAGTACAGGTTGAGGTACCTCAAGCGTTCCCAGTAACTGAGGTGTTTTATCGCAGTTGTGTGTCCCGTGAAGGTTCTCCGTACATTTTCTAGGTCGGCAATTTCACCTGCCTTGAAAGGTGCTGTTAGTGTGCAGCAATATTCCAGCCTAGATAGAATAAGCGACCTGAAGTTTGTCATCATGGGCTTGGCATCGCTAGTTTTGAAGGTTCTCATTATCCATCCTGTCATTTTTCTATTATTATTATTATTATTATTATTATTATTATTATTATTATTATTATAATAAAGAAGCGCTAACCCATAAGGGCTATACAGCGCTGCAGGGCAGGGAAGGAAGCGAGGGTATTGGGCGGCAGAAGGGAGGAGGGATGATTAGTAGGTTACAGAAAACTGGGGCAGGGGATAGTGCGGGGTAGAGGGTAGCAAGAGATTGAAGTAGAAAGGGCTGAAGCTATCAGAGTTTGTGGAGTAAGTCAGTTGTTGCCAAAAAGTCAATGAGAGAGTCTGGATGAAAGGTGGGTCCATCAGCGAGAAGGGAAGGTAAAGAGAGAGCAGCGGAGCAAAGACGATGTTGGAGGTAAATTCTGCGTGCTCGTTGATAAAGTGGGCAGTCTAACAGAATGTGGCTGACCGATAATGGAACCTGACAATTCTCAGAGAAGAGCAGGGCGCCTCTCCATGAGATATTCATGAGTAAGATGAGTATGGCCAATGCGAAGGCGGGAGAGAGTAGTCTCCCAACCTCGACACAGGTGAGAAGAAGACGGCCAGTAACCTATTCTCGGTTTAATAGAACAAAGTTTGTTATTGAGCAGAGCAGACCAACGTTGTTGCCAACGGGTGTGAAGGTTGTTAGCTATTACAGCAAAATAGTCCAGAAATGGAACACCTCTATATGAAATTGGTAGGTCATGTACTGCTGACCGCGCAGCAGTGTCTGCCTGTTTATTGCCCTGTACGTCAACATGACCAGGGACCCAACAAAAAACTATCTTTATGCTTGGTAGAGATACGGCGTAGCCAAAGTTGGATACGGAGAACTAGGGGCTGAGGTGTATCAAATTTTTGTATAGCCTGTAGAGCACTAAGGGAGTCTGAGACAACCACAAATGATGACACAGGCATAGATACGAATAAGTGCTGCAATAATGGCATACAATTCAGCAGTAAAAACGCTAGCTGAAGATAGTAAATGCCCTCGCACGATGCTGTCTGGAAACACTGCTGCGAATCCGATGCCGTCGGAAGATTTAGAGCCATCTGTGTACACTGCAATGGCATGAGAATGAGATTGGAAGTGGTCAAGAAAAAGAGAGCGGGAAGCCACTGTAGGCAGTTCGGCTTTCGAGCAAGGGAGTGAGAAAGAACAGACCCGAACAGCTGGAACTTCCCATGGGGGTAGGGAAAAGTGAGATGCTATATGAACATATAAAGGCGGTAACTGAAGGGAAGACGAGCGAATTTAGGTGAAGAGAGAAGGGATAGAGCAAACAGGGGTGGCGAACAAATAGTGTCTACTAATATCAGTGACCATTCTATAAATGGAAGGATTGCGGAGATCGTGAGAGCACATATAGTAGCGAAGGCAATGGGCATCACGGCGATCAGACAAGGATGGAACATTCGCTTCTGCATAGAGGCTCTCAGCAGGGGAAGAGCGAAAAGCACCCAGGCATAAACGTAATCCTTGGTGATGGATGGGGTTAAGGCTAGAGAGAGTAGCAGGAGAGGCCGCTGAATAGATCTGGTCTCCATAATAGTTTTGATAAAATGAGGGTGGAATGTAGGCGAAGGAGAGTTGGACGATCAGCTCCCCATGAAAGATGAGCAAGGGTTTTAAGAAGGTTCAGCTGGCTGGGACAAGTTGCCTTTAGAGAGGTAATGTGGGGTTTCCAGGATAACCTACGGTCAAAGAGAAGGACTAGAAACCTGACTGTATCACGTTCAGGGATACGGGAGCCATAGAGGTACAAAGGATGATCGGAGATGACAGAGCGTCTAGTGAAAGTAATTTGGCGAGTTTTGGTACTGGAAAATTTAAACCCATGCGTGGTGGCCCAATTGGAAACACGGTCGACCGCATGCTGGAGAGAAACTAATGAGGTAACAGTCAGCGCCTGCACAAGCAATAGCGAAGTCATCTACATAGTGATGACCAAATATTGGATGGAAGAACAGAGGCCAAATCATTTATAGCAAGGAGAAAAAATGTTGTGCTCAGAACACATCCCTGGGGGACACCTTCAGCTTGGACGAAGTCCGGGGAGAGCACATTATTGACTCGAACACGGAAATGTCTGTCGGTTAAAAAGTTCTTAAGGAAAGATGGAAGATTGCCTCAGAGGCCTAAGGAGTGGGCTTGGGTCAAAATATTATACCTCCAAGTTGTGTCATATGCCTTCTCAAGGTCAAAAAATATGGCAATAACCGAGTGGTTATTCGCAAAGGCATTACGAACATACGTATCCAAATGTAGTAAGGGGTCTATGGTAGAACGGCCCTTACGAAAGCCATATTGACGAGTGGAGAGACTGTTGTGTGTGTCTAAATACCACATTAAACTTCTATTTACCAGACATTCCATCACTTTGCAAACTGCACTGGTAAGAGCGATGGGACGATAGTGGGGGGCTGCATGTCCCGTAGTACCCGGGTTGCGGAAAGGGAGAACAATGGTAGATTTCTACAGCTGTGGAAGAACTCCTTGTGACCAAATAAGATTGAAAAGGCGTAATAGGACTGCAAGGGTTGACTGATGTAAATGTTGTAACATACGAATATGAATGTCGTCGGGCTCAGCTGCCGATGATCGGCAAGCTGAGTGTGTTGCCTCCAGTTCCTGAAGTGTAAAAGGCACATTATACTGTTCTTCTCTGAGAGAAGAAAAGTCCAAGGGTGTTAAAACTTTGGCAGACTTTCAGGAAAGAAACAAGGGGCAGAGATGGAGCCCCAGAGAAATACGGACCAGATGATTGCCAATTTCAGTGGCAACATCTAGAGGGTTTGCTATATCAACACCGGCAACCCGCAGAACAGGAGCCGGGTCAGGAGAATATTTACCACACAGTTTCCGTACTTTTTTTCAGACTGCACTCATAGAGGAAGCAGAGGTGATGGTGGAGACGTAATCTCGCCAGCAAGTGCATTTAGCGTCACGGGTGACACGGCGAGTGATCGCACGCTTCTGCTTAAAATCAAGAAGTCTTTCAGTGGTTCTATTATACCGGTACCTGCCCCACGCAGCGCATTTCAAACGTACTGCACGAGCACAAGCAGGAGATCACCAAGGCACGCATTTCTGAGAATGCCTGCCTGAGGTTTGGGGTATAGAATTAGAAGCTGCGGTTAAAACTGAGGACGAAAAGAGGTGTAAAAGCTCATCAATGGAGGACGAAGAAGGAACCTCACTAAAAACAGTTGAGTAAAGGTCCCAGTTTGCCCGATCAAATTGCCAGCGTGGGTTACGAAGAGGTGGTGAATATGAAGGGGAAGTAAGAATGATTGGAAAATGATTGCTGTCATGTAAATCCGGGAGAACAGACCAGGTGAAGTCTAGTGCGGCGGAGGAAGAGCAGACTGAGAGATCGATGCAAGAGTGTATGAGTGCGAGGATCAAAATGGGTGCGAGTACCTGTATTTAAAACATGGAGGGGATGGGAAACAAGAAAAGCCTCTAGCTGAATCCCACGGGAATCACAGTGAGACCCCCTCCCCCAGAGGAAATGATGGGCATTAAAATCGCCAAGTAACAGAAGTGGTGGCGGTAATGACGAAACAAGAAAGGCAATATCCGGAATAGATAATGCTCGAGGAGAGAGATACAAAGAACAGTGTATACCACTTATGCAGGTGGATACAGGCTGTTGTGTAATGCAGTGAAGTACGAACAAATAGCTGATGGTAGGGAATATCAGTGCGTAGAAGGGCACTTTCATTAAAGGTCCCATCAGGAAAAGGATCCGAAGAATACAATAAATTATAGCCTGAGATGGGATAGATAACAGCAGAGTGTAATTTTGGTTCTTGTAAGCAAACACCAACAGGGAAAAATTGGGAAAGCAACGTCTGAAGCTCACCCCGATTACCCCTGAGGCTGCGTATATTCCACTTTAAATAGGCCATGATTGGCAACGATAAAGATACTAGAAATTCGCAGGGAAGCTCAAAACATAGACTCCACAAAAGTCATTATATTAGACCTTAGTGCAATTCAAGTGAGAGTCTTGTTCTATTTTTAATTTGTATTTTTATATTACTAGTTTATACCTAATTGTACTTTAGTTCATTCCAGCACAACACATAGACAACAACAACTTCATTATGTGTAGCAGTGACTATACTCTATATGACCAAAATAATCTAGCTATATACTTGTCCAAACTTCCCACCACTACAGATATCAGTACTAGAACTCAACACACAACTCAGGATATAAATAACCATAATTTAAACCTAGAAGATGATTGATCACGTTGACCCTGATCTAAACCTCCATAATCTGACACCCAATCAAAACCTATTGGAAAGTAACTGCCTTTATTACCTGGAGTTTACCTGGAGAGAGTTTCGGGGGTCAACGCCCCCGCGGCCCGGTCTGTGACCAGGCCTCCTGGTGGATCAGCGCCTGATCAACCAGGCTGTTGCTGCTGGCTGCACGCAAACCAACGTACGAGCCACAGCCCGGCTGATCCGGAACTGACTTTAGGTGCTTGTCCAGTGCCAGCTTGAAGACTGCCAGGGGTCTGTTGGTAATCCCCCTTATGTGTGCTGGGAGGCAGTTGAACAGTCTCGGGCCCCTGACACTTATTGTATGGTCTCTTAACGTGCTAGTGACACCCCTGCTTTTCATTGGGGGGATGGTGCATCGTCTGCCAAGTCTTTTGCTTTCGTAGTGAGTGATTTTCGTGTGCAAGTTCGGTACTAGTCCCTCTAGGATTTTCCAGGTGTATATAATCATGTATCTCTCCCTCCTGCGTTCCAGGGAATACAGGTTTAGGAACCTCAAGCGCTCCCAATAATTGAGGTGTTTTATCTCCGTTATGCGCGCCGTGAAAGTTCTCTGTACATTTTCTAGGTCGGCAATTTCACCTGCCTTGAAAGGTGCTGTTAGTGTGCAGCAATATTCCAGCCTAGATAGAACAAGTGACCTGAAGAGTGTCATCATGGGCTTGGCCTCCCTAGTTTTGAAGGTTCTCATTATCCATCCTGTCATTTTTCTAGCAGATGCGATTGATACAATGTTATGGTCCTTGAAGGTGAGATCCTCCGACATGATCACTCCCAGGTCTTTGACGTTGGTGTTTCGCTCTATTTTGTGGCCAGAATTTGTTTTGTACTCTGAAGATTTAATTTCCTCATGTTTACCATATCTGAGTAATTGAAATTTCTCATCGTTGAACTTCATATTGTTTTCTGCAGCCCACTGAAAGATTTGGTTGATGTCTGCCTGGAGCTTTGCAGTGTCTGCAATGGAAGACACTGTCATGCAGATTCGGGTGTCATCTGCAAAGGAAGACACGGTGCTGTGGCTGACATCCTTGTCTATGTCGGATATAAGGATGAGGAACAAGATGGGAGCGAGTACTGTGCCTTGTGGAACAGAGCTTTTCACCGTAGCTGCCTCGGACTTCACTCTGTTGACGACTACTCTCTGTGTTCTGTTAGTGAGGAAATTATAGATCCATCGACCGACTTTTCCTGTTATTCCTTTAGCACGCATTTTGTGCGCTATTACGCCATGGTCACACTTGTCGAAGGCTTTTGCAAAGTCTGTATATATTACATCTGCATTCTTTTTGTCTTCTAGTGCATTTAGGACCTTGTCGTAGTGGTCCAATAGTTGAGACAGACAGGAGCGACCTGTTCTAAACCCATGTTGCCCTGGGTTGTGTAACTGATGGGTTTCTAGATGGGTGGTGATCTTGCTTCTTAGGACCCTTTCAAAGATTTTTATGATATGGGATGTTAGTGCTATTGGTCTGTAGTTCTTTGCTGTTGCTTTACTGCCCCCTTTGTGGAGTGGGGCTATGTCTGTTGTTTTTAGTAACTGTGGGACGACCCCCGTGTCCATGCTCCCTCTCCATAGGATGGAAAAGGCTCGTGATAGGGGCTTCTTGCAGTTCTTGATGAACACAGAGTTCCATGAGTCTGGCCCTGGGGCAGAGTGCATGGGCATGTCATTTATCGCCTGTTCGAAGTCATTTGGCGTCAGGATAACATCGGATAGGCTTGTGTTAATCAAATTTTGTGGCTCTCTCATAAAAAATTCATTTTGATCTTCGACTCTCAGTCTGGTTAGCGGCTTGCTAAAAACTGAGTCATATTGGGACTTGAGTAGCTCACTCATTTCCTTGCTGTCATCTGTGTAGGACCCATCTTGTTTAAGTAGGGGCCCAATACTGGACGTTGCTCTCGATTTTGATTTGGCATAGGAGAAGAAATACTTTGGGTTTCTTTCGATTTCATTTATGGCTTTTAGTTCTTCCCGCGATTCCTGACTCCTAAAGGATTCTTTTAGCTTAAGTTCGATGCTTGCTATTTCTCTGACCAGTGTCTCCCTACGCATTTCAGATATATTGACCTCTTTTAGCTGCTCTGTTATTCTTTTCCGTTGCCTGTAAAGGGAGCGCCTGTCTCTTTCTGTTTTACATCTACTCCTCCTTTTTCTTAGAGGAATAAGCCTTGTGCATACATAGAGTGCCACCGAGTTAATCTGTTCTAAGCATAAGTTGGGGTCTGTGTTGCTTAGTATATCTTCCCAGCTTATATCGGTTAGGACTTGGTTTACTTGGTCCCACTTTATGTTTTTGTTATTGAAGTTGAATTTGGTGAATGCTCCCTCGTGACTAATCTCATTATGTCGGTCTGGGGCTCCGCGCATACATGACTGAACCTCAATTATGTTGTGATCTGAGTATATTGTTTTTGATATGGTGATATTTCTTATCAGATCATCATTGTTAGTGAAGATGAGGTCTAGTGTATTCTCCAGTCTAGTAGGCTCTATTATTTGCTGGTTTAAATTGAATTTTGTGCAGAGATTTAAAAGCTCGCGTGAGTGTGAGTTTTCATCAGAGCTGCCTCCTGGTGTTATTACTGCAACAATATTATTTGCTATATTCCTCCATTTTAGGTGCCTTAAGTTGAAATCCCCCAGGAGCAAGATGTTGGGTGCAGGAGCTGGAAGGTTTTCCAGACAGTGGTCAATTTTTAACAGCTGTTCCTGGAATTGCTGGGATGTTGCATCCGGAGGCTTGTAGACTATCACAATGACTAGGTTTTGGTTCTCGACCTTTACTGCTAAAACTTCCACTACATTATTTGAGGCATTTAGCAGTTCTGTGCAAACAAGTGACTCTGCAATGTACAGGCCAACCCCCCCCCCCTTTTGCCTGTTCACTCTGTCACATCTGTATAGGTTGTAACCTGGGATCCATATTTCGTTGTCCAAGTGATCCTTTATGTGGGTCTCAGTGAAAGCCGCGAACATTGCCTTTGCCTCTGCAAGCAGTCCACGGATGAAAGGTATTTTGTTGTTTGTTGCTGGCTTTAGACCCTGTATATTTGCAAAGAAGAATGTTATCGGACTGGTGGTATTGTTGGTACTGGGGGGGGATTTTTTTTCCGGCATTAGTATCTGTATCTGTTGGTTTGGAGTGGAGGCCATCGACTGTGGTTCCACTCCAGGAATGACTGGATTTGGTGTACGATTTCTGCCATTTCCTGCCAGTTTTTTTTTCCTTCCTGGCACTAAAAAACCTCTCCCTCTTGAGTGGCTGTGGCTACCCAGGTTTTCCCATGGCCTGGATGTTTTGTATATTTTTGTCCCCTTTAGATGGTATGCCTGGCAATTTAAGTTATAGCACAGTCTTTCCTGTACTGAAGAGGTACACAGTTCAGGGTGAAAAAGCTTACAGGAAGGGAGTTTGCATTTTCCTGTTGTCATATGGGCATGGCATTTCCTAGGGTGGTCATAGTTGCACGTCCCATCTGTTTTTCCAGATTTCCCATGCCAGCAGATACCGAGTGCATAGTATGTGCACAGGCTTGGTTTCCGTTTGCCTTGGGTTTCTGTGACTGTATTCCCTGTTGGTGCATGTTTCCCTGTCTTACTTCTATCCTCCCTAGCACCAACAATGGAGCTCCCACCAGTTGTTTTTGGTAATATATCCTCACTATTGCTAGTGGAGTCCTCTTGTTTGCTATTTCCTGTGGTATTTCTAGTTTGCAATATTGGTTTTATCTTATCTTTGACTACACTTGTTTCCCTACTATGGCTCCTGTCCCCTATGAGGTAATTTATATGTATTCCTTCCTGCGTATAATTCCCGACTACCTGGACAAAATCTCCAGCTTCACCATTACTGTCTCCCAGGACAGCATCTCCAGCTTCACCATTACTGTCTCCCAGGACAGCACCTCCAGCTTCACCATTACTGTCTCCCAGGACAGCACCTCCAGCTTCCCCATTACTGTCTCCCAGGACAGCACTATCAGCCCCCCATTTACTGACTACCAGGACATCATCTCCAGCCTTACAGTTTGTGACTACATGACCGGTATCAAGGGCAGTACCATTCAGCCCGGACTTTTTATGTTCCCATCTGTTGTAGAAAGCTTCCAGGTTTTCTATGAAAGCAGCTTTGATGTTGACCTCTTTTAATACCCTTGTGATTTTAGTCCACAGATTTATCTCATTTGGGCATACCCAAAAACACTTCCCTGTTTTAATACTGCTTGTAGCTAGTTCTTGGATATCTGCACAAGGGGCGTGACACCAATTTCCACAGAAATGACAATTTATGCATGTGGAAGCCCGTTTGTTTGACTGACCACAGACTACACACAGCTTCATAATGATTTGAATGGTTGATTTACTGCAATTCTACTAGCAACCTCTTGAATATTCTATTAATAACCTGCTAGGTGGTGCACAACGAAACCGTTTGAAACCAGTCAAGGGTTCGGACCAGTCAAGGGTTCGGACCAGTCAAGGGTTCGGACCAGTCAAGGGTTCGGACCAGTCAAGGGTTCGGACCAGTCAAGGGTTCGGACCAGTCAAGGGTTCGGACCAGTCAAGGGTTCGGACCAGTCAAGGGTTCGGACCAGTCTATCTGATCTGATCAGTGGGTCACTTATTTAAACCATACTGGTCGGTGATTTGAGCTAACACATGAAGGATCTACTGGAAATTATCTACCCGAGTAATATGTGATTTGATTGATACAAAAGTATAACTTGCGTGTTGAAGAGCCGGTGACTGCTGGCACTCCTACAATGACGAACGGTCGACCTCCACCCTTGTTTATCAATCGCTGTATCTAGCTTCTATTTTTTTTTTCCGTCTCCACCACAATAAATGCTATATTATCACTATAGTTGACTGGTACAAATTTTGGAGGAAGGACGCTTTTTCTGTAGTAATAATTGCTTCTCGTTGTGTATATTGCGACCGCTGGTAACTACAGGTAACTACGTCTGGTATTTCAAGAAAAAGAAACTAATGAAAGTCACTCCACTCCACTAAGTACCATTATAATACTGGTTAGTTGCTACTACAACACTGTATTCTGCTATTCACTGGTATCACTAGATTATATGCGAGTACACTAGCAAGCCAGGAAGATTATTAAAAACAGCTGACCTGTGGTAAGTTTCTGGCGACTTCTGGCACCTGCCTCTATAGGCTTATCACTTCATTTACAAATTCACCTGTTTTCAAATGACACTTTAGCCTTTATCATCAATATACTAGGGAGCCACTGTAGTATACACTATACACTATGTATACTCAATGCTTTCAGGGAGACTTTCTTTCCTCTGACACAAAGTTCAATTATTATTATTTTTTTCACACGGGACACAGGCCTATGATTCCCCTCTGGCAGTAAACTCTGCTAGGTAGTGCACACTAATTCTCCTTTTTTGACTCAGTATATAATGTTTTCCGCCCAAGATTGGTTCCAGGCGCTAGAGGGATGTATCGTATAGGATTGATGACACAAATTAAAGTTCTAGCACGAGCGACCGTAAGAGCGACCGTGAAAACACCAGAAAACCCGGAGCACAACGAGGCACGCTGACACTGTCACTTAGCCACCCAGGATAACCCAAGAAAGTCAGTTCGTCATCGAGGACTGTGTAACTTATTTCCATTGGGGTCCTTAATCTTGTCCCCCAGGATGCGACCCACACCAGTCGACTAACACCCAGGTACCTATTTGCTGCTAGGTGAACAGGACAATAGGTGTAAGGAAATGTGTCAGAATTTCCACCCGCCAGGAATCGAACCCGGGCCCTCCGTGTGTGAAGCGGGAGCTTTAGCCACCAAACCACCGGCTGACCTAGAGACTGATGACTGGCCTACAGAATTCTCCAAGGCCAATGGTATTGATGACTGGACAGACATTTTTCTTAAATTACTTAGACTATACAACAAACTTTGTCCTATAAAAACAAAACAGATCACAAACAAACGGCTTGGTTGCCCATGGCTAACCAGCACCATTCTGAAATCCATTGACAAACACCAATATGAAAAGCAATATAGACAGGGCTTAATACACAAAGATGTTCTTAAACACTATTCATCAGTTCTCACCAAAGTAATAAAAAAAGCCAAACAACTATACTACTCCAGTAGATTCACAGACACTTGACGAGATATAAAAAAAGACCTGGAAAACACTCTCTCAGATTCTAGGGACCCACAAACTGAAAAAAAACAAGAATATTGTCCTAACTAAACCTAATGAAACACCACTACATCCCACTGACACAGCTAACAAGATAAACGACTTCTTCTCAACCATAAGATCTAATCTCGCCAATAAACTCCCACATACCAATGCCCATGCCGGGGACTACCTAGATAGGAATTTCCCAAATTCCTTCTATCTTGTACCAACTGAGCCCACGGAAGTCACCGAGATTATAAAGTCACTTAAAAATAACTCGGGGGGGGGGGAATCTGTCTCATGTCCCACCATTACTGTACAAGCGAGCGGCCCATGTCCTTTCGCATGCTATTTCATTACTTTTTAACAAGTCACCTTCCTGAAACTACTCAAGATGGCAAGGGTTACACCAATACATAAAGGTGGTGACCCTACAGACTTAAACAACTATAGGCCAATATCAAACTTACCATTGCTATCCAAAATCTTTGAGAAACTCGTGCGCAGGAGACTATATTCATTTATAACGACACAAAACATACTCAACCCCTGCCAATTTGGATTCAGGAAAAATAAAAGCACTAATGATGCAATCATAAAAATGCTAGATCTGCTTTACACAGCATTGGAAAATAAGGAATATCTACTAGGAATTTTTATTGACCTAAGAAAAGCTTTTGACACAGTAGACCACAACATCCTACTCCACAAACTTGACCATTACGGTATAAGAGGCCATGCGCTTGCTTATTTCAAATCTTACCTTACTAATAGGTATCAGTATGTCACCATTAAAGACACAGCATCAACAACACGGCCACTTGATACTGGAGTTCTGCAGGGAAGTGTCCTTGGTCCCCTGCTCTTCCTCATATACATCAATGATCTTCCAAACGTATCCCAACACCTGAAACCCATTCTCTTTGCTGACGACACGACTTATGTCATCTCTCACCCTAATCTTGCCACCCTCAACACCATTGTTAACGAGGAGCTGCTCAAAATATCGACTTGGATGACAGCCAATAAACTTACGCTTAACAATGGCAAAACCTACTATATTATGTTTGGTAGCAGAGCAGGAGATGCACAAATTAACATTAAGATCGACAACACACTAATTACCAGACATAATGAGGGCAAATTCCTAGGCCTATACCTTGACAACAACCTGAATTTCAGCACCCATATCCAACACATAACCAAAAAAGTATCCAAAACGGTTGGGATCCTCTCCAAGATACGATACTACGTGCCACAAAATGCCCTTCTCACACTATACCACTGCCGCAAAATGCCCTTCTCACACTATACCACTCACTTATTTATCCATACCTCACCTATGCTATTTGTGCTTGGGGATCAACTGCAGCAACACACCTAAAGCCAATAATAGCCCAACAAAAAGCTGCAGTAAGAATAATCACTAAATCCCATCCCTGGCAACACACCCCCCCACTCTTCATAGATCTAAACTTACTCCCTGTTCAGTACATCCACACTTACTACTGTGCAATCTACATCTACAGGACCTTAAACTCCAATATCAACCTTGACCTAAAACGCTTTCTTGGTAGTTGACAGAACCCACAGGCATAACACCAGACACAAACATCTCTATGACATTCCCCGTGTCCGACTAAACCTTTACAAAAATTCAATGTATGTCAAAGGCCCTAAAATCTGGAACACCCTACCTGAGAACTCTAGAACTGCAGACACATTCATCACCTTCAAAACTACCATTAGAAAGCATCTTATATCCCTGATACACCCCGTCAACTAACTACACGAATACCACCTCGTGGTTCACACTTACTCACTCACCCATTTGACCATAAACAGAAATATTCATCTCAATCTTAAAATAATGAATCCTGTGATACTCCAATACTGAAACTATGTACTGTGCCAAAACAAAAGCATTCACATTGCTAAACTCATTAACTAGTATTTAGTCAGCCATAATACCAACTTGCCTCATAATTTGTAATATTTTAAAATTAAGATTTAAACTAAGTCTGCCCGAAATGCCTAGCCATGCTAGGTGTTCTAGTGGTACACTGTAATCATTATTTTACTACTTGTAAACCACACAATAACCAAATTCTGTAAACTCAGCATTGTAATCCTTATAGAGAATAAACTTTGAATTGAATTGAAGGGTACTTACGGACTAGAGGGGTTAGAAAAGTCCACATGCGGTGGCAGCAGAAAACGTTTAAGCAGCGAAGGAACGGTGCGCTGTGAAGAAAGGAGTTGCGCAGATGGAGAAGAGGAAAGAGAAGGAACAGAGGGTGGATCAGTGTCCATTGATGGTTTGGTCTCTGCAATATATTCAGAGATTGCTTCAAGTGTTTCGGAGTCCAGAGACGTCGTATGGGAGACAATATCGGAGATGGAAGGAGGAGTTTGAGTAAAGATCGGAACTGTAATGGACTGTACCAAGGTAGGGTGGGGGGGGTGAAAGGGTGGAGGGAACTGGAGAAGTGTGGGAGGGGACAGAAGAGGCAGAAACCTAGGAGGTGGCAGAAGAGGAAGAAACTTGGGAGGGGACAGGGGAGGAAGGCACAGTACGAGGAGGATGAACCTCCACACTTGTAACAGAGCCAGTGAAAGGGGAAGACCCAGGTACAGAGACCGGGAAGGTAAAATGTGGAGGTGGATGGAGGGAAGGAGGGGTTAAAGGAGATGTTTTGGACTTCTGAGAAGTAGAGGGACGATTGGGAGGTGGTGTCGTACGAGGTTTTGTCGATACCGGGGTTTGTGAGGGATAACACGAAGTGAGAAGAGACTGAGGTGTTGAAGTAGGGATGTCTGAGCCCAGGACAGCAAAAGAATTAGTTACAGGAGTGACTATGGGACTGGCAACTGCAGAGGAGGCTGCAGAAGATTATAAGCAAGTTTATTCAGATATACACAAATACAGTTACATAGAATTATCATACATAGCAGCATATGTGTAGAGAATCTAGGATAACCCAAAAAAGTCAGTGACTTATTTCCATTGGGGTCCTTTTACCTTATTATAATATAAAGGTTATAATATTTTCTTATTATTCTATAATGAAGATAACCTTGTTATTATACTAAAAAGACTACTACACGAGGGTAATTAAGACTATCTACAATACGAGGGTCATTACTAGGAATAAGGTAAAATTTACACGTATGTTAGCTAAAAAATAGAAAATCATTCCCCTCCCTTTGTTTACCTGGAGTTTACCTGGAGAGAGTTTCGGGGGTCAACGCCCCCGCGGCCCGGTCTGTGACCAGGCCTCCTGGTGGATCAGAGCCTGATCAACCAGGCTGTTGCTGCTGGCTGCACGCAAACCAACGTACGAGCCACAGCCCGGCTGATCAGGAACTGACTTTAGGTGCTTGTCCAGTGCCAGCTTGAAGACTGCCAGGGGTCTGTTGGTAATCCCCCTTATGTGTGCTGGGAGGCAGTTGAACAGTCTCGGGCCCCTGACACTTATTGTATGGTCTCTTAACGTGCTAGTGACACCCCTGCTTTTCATTGGGGGGATGGTGCATCGTCTGCCAAGTCTTTTGCTTTCGTAGTGAGTGATTTTCGTGTGCAAGTTCGGTACTAGTCCCTCTAGGATTTTCCAGGTGTATATAATCATGTATCTCTCCCTCCTGCGTTCCAGGGAATACAGGTTTAGAAACCTCAAGCGCTCCCAGTAATTGAGGTGTTTTATCTCCGTTATGCGCGCCGTGAAAGTTCTCTGTACATTTTCTAGGTCGGCAATTTCACCTGCCTTGAAAGGTGCTGTTAGAGTGCAGCAATATTCCAGCCTAGATAGAACAAGTGACCTGAAGAGTGTCATCATGGGCTTGACCTCCCTAGTTTTGAAGGTTCTCATTATCCATCCTGTCATTTTTCTAGCAGATGCGATTGATACAATGTTATGGTCCTTGAAGTTGAGATCCTCCGACATAATCACTCCCAGGTCTTTGACGTTGTAGCTACATTCATCAGACACCTTTTGGCACACTTCTTGAACTGGTTCATGCTATGACTGGCTTTGACATGTGCGGGCAGTCTGTTCCATTCCTTTATTGCTGTACAATAAAAGGTGTTTGAAGCCTGCCCAGTGACTGTGGGTACTACAAAGTTGTGCTCTCTCACATTAGTGCTATGAGTGCTTTGGTTCCCAACCTTGACAAAATTGACAGTAAGATATTCTGGACATTGTTTGTGAGCAATTTTATAAACATGATTTAGCTTCAGTTGTTTTACTCTGTCTTCAACATTCAGCATATCCAACTGCTGTAATTCATTCTGGCCTACATGCTCTCTTGGTCCCAGCCCCAGGATGAATCTTACGATTTTGTTCTTGGTGATTTGCAGTCTCTTTGTTTTTTTTTTGTCAAGGCAGAGTACCATGAAGAGCAAGCGTAACCCATATGGCATTGTATAAGGGCTAGACATAGGGTCCTGCGAGCCTCAGTAGGTAGGCACTGTGCTTGTCTATACAGGAACTTCAGTCTGCCATTCACTTTCTTTACTACACTGTTCCCTATCAATTCTCCTGACATGCATGGGTCAAAGGGGATTCCCAGATATTTTACTGATGAAACCAAAGTGATGGGCTCCCCATTACACTGGACATTAAAATTATTTACCCTTCTCAGTTTGTTTCGTGCCAAATAGAATGGCTTCAGTTTTCCCGAGGTGTAATGATAGTTTGTTGTCTACTAACCATTTGCCACAATACACATTAGTTGCACTTGTGTCCTTTTACTTTACATATTGTCTGCAGGACTCCAGTTCCAGTGTTAAAACATTAGCAATATCTTGTGGATCTTTACCTGACACTAACAGAGCACTGTCATCTGCATACAGTAGGAGTTTGCACTTGACACTGATAGACATGTCATTGACATAAGAATAATAAGGGACCCAGAATACTACCGTGGGGAACTCCACATGCTATCGGCAGGGGTTCTGATTCCGTTTTGTTGATTTTGACAATTTGTCTCCTGTTGCTAAGGTAGGACTTAAACCAGTCTACAGAACCTATACCGATAGCTTGAAGTTTCTTGCATAATATATTGTGGTTGACAGTATCGAAGGCCTTTTGCAGGTCTAAGGTTACCATACCTATGAGGTTCCCCTTTGACATTTCAGTTCTCAGGTAATCCGTCAGATTAATTAGGTAGGTGTCGGTTGAGTAAGATCTAAAGCCCGATTGATAGCTTACATCAGACCTACTATTTTTCTTGAAGATAGGAGTAACTCTGGCCTCCTTGAACCCATCCGGTACGGTATTAGTGGTGATTGATAGATTTATTATGTGAGCAATAGGGATTGACAGTTCAGAAGCACCATCTTTTAGGAACTTAGACGGGATGTTATCCGGGCCAGTGTTTTTAGTTGGGTTTAACCTGCTTAGTTCTTTTTGAATAAAGTCATGAGATACACTTACTAGTTGACAACTGTTTGGGGTTACCCCTTTATTGGTATAGTATGTTTGAAACTTATCAGTCTGTGTTAAAGGTATTTGATGCAGCTGGTAGTTTACTTACTAGTGTTGATGCAACAGATGTGTAGTAGGAATTAAAGCAATTTGCCACCTTAGATGTTTCGTGGCATACCTTGTTATCGATAGTGAGTACTATGTTAGACCTATCTACTGGCTTATGGCTATACCCCAACTGTTTTAGTTGTTGCCAGAGCTTTCTGGGGTTATGCTTATACTCTTCAATTTTTTGCCTTGCCTTTGCTCCTTTTATAAGTCTCTGCACTCTGTTCCTCACCCTTTGGAATTCATTTAGTGCTGCAATATCCTGTCTGTTTGCTTTAAATCTTTTTAGCAGCTGGTCTCTGAATTTCATATTATCTAATATCTCAGTAGTCATCCAGGGTTCAGTTCTTCGTTTAATCCTAACATCTTTAACTGGTACAATATTATCCAGGATGGTAGTGAACATTGTTTTGAAATTTTCCCAGGCATCATTTACGTCCATGCAGCTTATCTCTGTCCAGTCACAATTGTGTAGCCTATTTACCAGTGTTTCTTTACTGTAGTTTCTAGTTGACCTCATTTTTATTGTCCTGTGTAGGCCCATCCCATCCCTAATGATTTTCCTGGTGCAGTAAATGATGAAATGATCACTAAGACCTGTGGTAATGACGCCTGACTAATGTTCTCAGAGCGGTTACAAAGTATGTGGTCAATTAGGGTGGCTGAGAACTGTGTAATCCGGGTTGGTGTATTAATTAGTTGAGTGTAACTATTGAAACCTAGAATTTGCTTATACCTTTTGCATAGCCTGTTATTTTGCTGCTGAAAACAGATATTAAAGTCTCGGAATTGTTTTCAAGTCCGGACAATACTCTGGGAAAGTCTAAGAACTGGTCATGGGTGAGAGGGCGGTAACTAGTTCCTACTAAGATGGGTTTAGTCTTTGGAAGCAGCACTTCAAACCATAGAATCTCCAGTTTGTTATTTAAATCAGGTCTTGGGTTGTAAGCTAAGTCATTTCTAATGTAGGCACATACCCCACCACCCTCTCTGTTCCTATCTAAGCGTTTTATATTGTAACCTTCTATTTTGACCTCATCGTCAGTCACAGTATCATCCAACCAGGATTCAGAGATGGTTATAACTGCTGCCCTAATTTTGTTAGCTAGAATCCTAATCTCTGCCAATTTAGGAAGTGGTCTTGCGTTGACATGAATAAAGTGAAGGCCTGTTTTCATAAAAATTATAATCATCACTATATGGCAATGGGTCATATGTATTAAAATTAGGTAAATCAATGTCATCACTGCTAAAGGGTAACTGTGCCAAAGTGCATTTGTTACACACAAAATGATTTCTGGCACCGTTACTATAATTGTACATACATCCATCATGCACCCACCCCTTACACATTTTACATAAGGTGCCTTTTCTGTTTTTCATGCGTACTTTAGTACAGTGTATGCACCTGTTTGGTAGTGTTTGAGATGATAATGGCTGTTTTGTCTCACATTGACCTATGTATGCATTACATATGGAGTTAAGGTTATCATTCCTAGCTACTAGACCGCCATTTATCTGTCTGTTTTGCCTCTGCACAATAGTTTGAGGTCCTGGATTAATTTGGATATCACCACTTAAGAGCGCTACAATAAGAGTTGTGTGCCACTGTTTTTGTTTGGGTATGCAGTGTTGCCATACCTTGTGGCGATACTGGCATTTACTTTTCTGGTAGGATGGCAACTGTTGGGCTTTTACTGTCCAGGGCGCTGTTACTCCATTCACCTTTACCAGCCCCCATGACTGATTTCTTTCTTCATGGAATTGAAGGAGAAAGATAAATATGATTATGGCAGTCTGTACCCCCCTAATGCCTGCCATTTTCACTCTTCGCTCTTTTACTCTTTTTTTTTTTATCACACTGGCCGATTCCCACCAAGGCAGGGTGGCCCGAAAAAGAAAAACTTTCACCATCATTCACTCCATCACCGTCTTGCCAGAAGGGTGCTGTACACTACAGTTTTTAAACTGCAACATTAACACCCCTCCTTATACAACAACAATATTTATTTCTCTTTTCCAGTCACCTAGTACACCCTAGTATCTGCTTTAGCAATCACCACTGAATTACTAGTAAATTTTCTTCTTCAAAACCCTCTTCACTGCTCACTTTTCCCTTAACTTCACAAACCCCTTTCATTTATCCCCTTATTTCACACTCCCCTTCCCGCCTCGCTTCACAGTCCGGTTTCACCTATTAACTTCTAACTCCTTTCCATTCTGGTAGACCAGAAAGGTTTAATCAAGGATTTTATCCTTCCAAATCCCCCTCAATTCCATTTATCGGGGGTTGTCGTGTTGTTGACTGCCTGACCTGGTCTGCTGACTCAGCCATTTTTAAAACACTGAGGGAAGTAAATGCCACCTACAACCTGACTTTCCTTGAGTTTATAGATATATTTGGCATTTACTCCTATGATTCTCTCACTGTACACTGGTCAGCTGAATATAAATCAGCTACTAAAACATTAACCTTGGCTGTTTAACTATTCACTTCTTTCTCACGACTGGCACTGAGGGATAACCGTCCTGTATCCTTGGAGTTTTGTATTGTTGATTTAACGATGTTTCCTGTGTTTCCCTCTCATTAGCACTGGTACAGGTGATATGATGGTGGTACAGATATGATGCTACTGTCAATACAGATGAATGTCAGTAAAGATGAGAATTTCACTTCGCTAGTTGTACGTCTGGCAGTAGCTGGTGTTTGGATGCCGGTCAGCCATGTTTAAATGCTCAGTTCTTTCCCTCGTTTGGCACTGAGGGGAAAAAAGTCCTATAGACCTGTCATTTCCTTGGAGTTTTGTTGATCAGGTTTCCTGCCATGTTGTCTTCCCGTTGAACACTGGTGCAGTTGATATGGAAGTCAGTTATTTCATTGTAGTGGAAAACGTCTCATGTCTGGTTCACGTCTGGCAGCAGGTCTGGTACTTGAATGCCGGTCCCTCTTTTGTCATATTTAGTCCATTTCGTTGTTGTCACCATCAGTTTCAGTCTCGGCTGAGTGGTTGAGGGGAGTAGACGTGTGCTGGGGATCTGGACCTACTAATTCGCAGGCCTACCCATTTTTCCCGACTGATAAGTCATCATTAAAACTCCTACTGTTGGAAGACAGCTTCAGTGTTGTGAGAACTCTTATGTGCGAGCTGTGACTAAGGATATACCTAGTGAAACACTGGAAATAGTTTTCCTTTTTGCAAAGGCCCTCACAGGCCTCTGCTTCCCCTCTGCCTTTCATTTGACCTCAGCCTTTCGCCTCTATCAACATACAGTGTAGAGGCGAATTTTGCTAGTCCACTGCTACTCGTGCCTCTCAAAATGCTCACAACTCATCGCTTTACCAACCTGAGGAATAACGACGAGTGTGCAGTCCTACGTGAGTTGGTAACCCAGGTGTCCACACACTGAAAATTCGTCTTTCACTCCAAGACACGTGTGCAAGAAGTTCTGCAAGTTTGGAGTGAGTAACAATCTGTACGAGTATTGCAGTGTTTGGTAACTCTTGAGAAGTCTGCCTCAGCCTGTGACCTTGAGCGAGGCACTGCATCACCTGCCTGAGACTTTCGCCCATATTGACTATGTGAAGAAAGGCGAATGTGCGTGCTCAGTTACCCCTGCTGTTCTGTATCCCCAACTCTGCCTTTAAACTAGCCGTTCGCCTCAATCAACGACGTGCAGTGTAGAGATGTATTTTGCTGCCCCGCTGGTACTCGAATATGAGAGTTCCGCAAGTGCTGCAGATTTGTTGTAACTATTTGCATGAGTGGATTATGCTGACTTAGGACATTGTGCTACCATCAGTACCTACATAGGCTTAAAATGAGTGAGGAATGTCTGGCCTGCTGGGTGACCTTGAAAATGGCACTATAAGACCCGCATGCCACTTACACCCATACTGCGTGTGTCTAGTGAGGTGAATGTCCCTTCCTCGACTTTCCTATTCACCGGTATCCCTTAACTCGTCGCCATTATCTACATATGGGATAAGGGCGAGTTTAGCTGATCCAGGCCAAACAGCGCTCCAAGCCAGCCAGTGAAGGCCAAGGCTACATCTGTTCTGAATCCCAGAATGCCTTTGTGAACATTCTACAGTGTTCTGGCCGTACCTTCGGTGTTGTGAGAACTAGTTCTTATGTAGTGAAAATTTGTCTGTCATTCCAAGACACGTGTGCTAGATGTGTTAAGTGCTGCGGGTTTGGAGTAATTAACAAGTAGTGCAGGGTTGGTAACTCTCAAGACGACTGTGGGCCCAGTGAATGACCTTGAAAATTGCACTGCGACCTGCAGGCCACTACACCCATATTGCCTGTGTCTAGCGAGGTGAATATCCCTTCCTTGTCCCCCCTTCTTCCTCGATTTGGAACTCAGCCGTTCGCCTCTATTTGCTTGTGGTCTAGAGGCGTTTTTTTGCCAGACCACATGGGTGCTTGAGTGCCCATGTCCTCTGTGCCACACTCCACTCATCTTGCGAGTGTCTCCTGTGTGCCTGCCTCCCTGTTGCAAGCAGGTGTCTGGGTGGTTGGCGCGGGCTTGGCAAGCACAGTCAAGCAAGCTTGAGGGCAGCACTAAAAGCTAGCCAGAACAAGCTAAGGCAGCCTGCAGTTATAGCTGTCCTAGGGCCCAGCATGTCTGTGTATACGTTCTGCAGTGCTGCTGGCATACCAGTGTTTCCTGTAGTGGCTTGAGAACAATTTGACGAGCATTGCAGTACTGACATTTTGAGTGGGACATGCCAGAGGTTCACTTATAAACATAGTGAGTTTGTGGTGATTGGCTTGTACACAGTGAACATTCATCTGTCATACTTGTGCTAGAAGTGTTAAGTGCTGCTTTCCCCAACAGTTAATTATCATTTGTAAGCCTGTATTAAGACTTTAAATGGCTCAGAGTGTGCTTCAGTGTAGCGACTCCTTACATTTGATAAATCAGTGTAATACATGCTCTGCTCAGTGTAACTGAACTATTAAATACAGTTACATAATTAAGTTGCTTGTCCTAGTGTCATTGCTGTGTTTTATAATACATTTTCTCGTTCAGACTGAAACTTTACTGCTAAATTCCCAGTAATATTTCAAATTGCAGTGTTCATCTGTGGTGTGAGTGTGTAACTTATGCTTTGTATTTTTACTGTGAACAATCTTACTCCTGCATAATGTTCAGTTTCATGAATACTTTCTTACTTGAGTAATTCGGTTACCTTTCAACTGTGTTAAGCAAGAGTCAGCCTGTTAACATCTATGTTCCTTGCCATCTCAACTAGTGGGTTTAGCGCCTAGTTAAAATTGTAATAGCAACAATTTGCAATTGTTATACTTCTAGTTATACATTGTGTAAATTGTTTTAGACTATTTGATCAACTGGATTGTAGTGTTTAACTTCTGATACACCAATTTAATGACTGCAGACACGCACTGACACATAATAAACACATTAAAACGCTGGTAACTCCAGAAGCTGGGCCTAGTGTGTGACCTTGAGAAGTTGAGTGTGTTTATTACGACCAGCGGTGTACCCCACTCACTTATATTTACATCTACACAAGTATATTCTAAGTGATAAAGTGTACACTTGGTGTACTTGGTAACACTTGTCATACATAGTAACGTGTGTGTAAGTGAGATTGTTTAGGTACTGGTTCATCTATCTACAGCTGCACACTTATGCTTGCATACATGTATAACATAGTAACGTGTGAGTTACCCAGGATGGACCAAGAGATTAGATTTTGCCACCGAAGTGGCTAGTTTATTGTGCACCCCATATCCATCCTGTGGACGGTAGCGCGAGAGCATATGGATACACAAAAGGCCTAAGAACTAGGCCCCAAAGGGTTAACAGGAATACATAAGGATTTATATCTACATATCTATAGTTCACTTATCTGTTACAAGCAAATTTAGGAAATTTGCTTAGTATATCTGGTATCTTATTTTCATTAATAAGATATCTTGACATGTCACATAAGTTATTATACTGTCTGTCTCTGTATTCCTCAATGAGTGGACAATTAAGCACATAGTGTTCAAGAGAGTGACCATATGCCTGATCACATAATTTACATTTAGTTTGATCATCATCTGTGTGTCTCCCAAACTGCCAGAAATACTTGTAACCAAGCCTAAGCCTGGCCACTACAACATCAGTCAGTCTGTTC